>NC_092337.1:190000-310000 GCF_046630445.1 Rutidosis leptorrhynchoides
TTGTAGTTTGTAAGCATATTATTTCACAACTTGATCCATGGGATTTAACTTTAAAATGGTTTAAAGATTAACAAGTTAAAATTGGTAATTACACGCTTCCGGTTTTATGAATCTTAAAAGGTTTTAAGTATATTTTGAACTTGTTAAATCCCAACAATGGTATCTAGAGCCGAAGTTGTTGAAATATGCTTCGAGATGGTTATTAAACCCACTATAATTTTGCATTCTATGAACATGCATGAAGTAGAATGTAAAATTTTCGGTTTTGGGTGGTTTGTCCTTTTGGCCAAAATCACTTGTGATTCTGCATTCTGTACTGCAAATCACTTGTGATTCTGTACTGCCAATCACTTGTGATTCTGTGTTGCCGATCACTTGTGATTCTGTATTGTCAATCACTTGTGATTCTGTGTTGCCGATCACTTGTGATTCTGTATTGCCAATCACTTGTGATTCTGTGTTGCAGATCACTTGTGATTCTGTGTTTCCGATCACTTGTGATTCTGTATTGCCTATCACTTGTGTAGTTAATGTTCACAATCTAAGCCTTGACCTTGTGTTTGGTTGCATGCATGGTTGATTGATATTTATTCAATTGGTTTGTAATAATATTTATTCATTTGGCATGTAATAATTCATTTGGTTATGTAATTTATTTTATATTTGGTATGTAAAATAGATTAGGTTGTAATTTCATTTTTTAGACAAAATGTATTAGGATATATTTTGTAAAATGATGAAGAATGATGAAGACTTGAAGAACACATGAAGAAGCATTTGGATGCAAGGTTAAGTGGGAGATTTGAAATCTCCTACTTTGTGTAATTACCCCTTATCCGGTGGCATTTGTTTTCGGCTAAACAAATGTCTACCAATATGGCTTGATTGTGAACATATGATTTTGCATGCGTGGTTGTTTTGTATGATTATGTGGATTGTATGTTTGTATGCTACAAGTTAATCACACAAGTTAACCACAAGCAAATGGAAATTTAATTGGTTAAATTATACATTAATTAACAACATGCAAAACGACAATTTAATTGGTTAAATTAAAAATGGCTAAAAGGACATTAATAAACGGTTATTAAGATCATGATTAGGATCATATATATAAAATGGTTTATAGACATGAAAATGGATTTTCATAAGGACCATACACTAAATGCATGTTAGTGTATGGCAAATGTTTTCTTAAACTAGAATTTATGAAAACTTAAAATCCCTTAACTAAAACAAGGCAAACAAGTTAAACGCCATCCTTTTGTGGAAACACTTAGACATATTAGGAATCTCTTGATGGGATAAAGGTCACCTAACCGTCATGAGTGAACTAATGTGAATAAGGTACACTTCGCATACATGTGGGATAAAGGTCACCTAACCACTTGTATGTTAAGTCTACATGTCTACACAAGTAGGACGACTTGATTTGGGAATCATGAACTTAGGGTCACCGAAGCATGAGGAACAAATAGGCGTTGATGGGATTAATATGCCATGCAAAAGGATTGCATGATCCCATAACTTAGAAGTTGCAAAAGGATTGCAATTGTCATTAAGACTACCTAGCTAAATCAAATGACGGGATAAAGGTCACCTAACCGAAATTTGATTTACCGTTGGATTCTAATATTTAATAAAACAAATTAAAAGGGTATTGTTTATTAAATTTGAAATCAATACTTAAAAGAACTTTGTTGAATTTTGTAGATGGCCGCTAATAACAACAACAACATGAACAACGCACCACTTAACTTTAACAACCTATCGTTGCGGTCTCTCCTCGAGAAAGACAAACTCAACCATACAAACTTTATGGATTGGTTCCGCAATCTTCGGATTGTCCTCAAACAAGAGGATAAAATGTATGTGCTTGAGGACCCCATTCCCGATCAACCGGATGAGAGTGATGTGGAGGCAATGGCCTCTTACGATAAGTATTGCCACGACTCCCTTCAAGTCTCATGCTTAATGCTTGGGACTATGATACCCGAACTCCAAAAGGATTTCGAGCATCATAGCGCATACGACATGATAACACAATTGAAGGAGATGTTTCTCCAACAAGCACGTGTTGAGCGTTTCGAAACGGTTCGGGCGCTTCATGCTTGTCGTATGGACGACACCCAATCGGTTTCATCTTATGTACTTAAGATGAAAAGCCTTATCGATCGTGCTAACCGTCTTAACCTTAACATATCTAATGAGTTAGCCACCGATCTTATCCTTAACTCCCTATCAAAGAGGTTTGATCAATTTGTAATTAATTACAACATGAATGGGATGGATAAGAGTATAGGTGAGCTTCATGGTATGCTTAGGACGGCGGAAACTAGCATGGGTAAAAGGGCTTTACCCGTGTTAGCAATCGATCAAGGTGGGTCCAAAAGTAAGACCTCTAAGCCAAAGGTGGCTAAGAGAAAAGGACCCGCCTATCAAGGCAAAGGGAAAGGGAAGATGGTTACCCCAACCATCAACAAGGCTAAGAAGCAAAAGGTAGCCGAGAAGGCAAACCCCAAGGAAGACCCATGTTTCGGTTGCGGTGAGATGGGTCATTGGAAACGAAACTGTCCGGTCTACCTTAAGGAGTTGAAGGACAAGAGGGATGCAGGGCAAACCTCAGGTAATATATATATGGTATATATAGAGCTAAGTATTACTTCTTCTAATACATGGGTATTAGACACTGGATGTGGAACTCATATTTGCAATTCTTTGCAGGGGTTCAAAAGAAGTGATCATAAGGCGGGAACATCAAGTCTCAATATGGGCAATGGTGCAAAGGTGCATGTTAAAGCTCAAGGAGATTTTATTTTGAAGCTTCCAAGTGGATTGGAACTTATTTTAGAAAATGTTTTGTATGCTCCGGATTTGTGTAGAAACATTATTTCTATTTCTCGCTTAAAACAATGTGGTTACGTTGTTAATTTTATTGATGATGATATTCATGTTTCTAAAGATAATGTATTCTATTTCAAGGCTTCGCCTTCAAATGGAATTTATGAATTGGTTCATGATGACACATCTTCTAGTAGCTCAATGTACCATACAAGCACCAAGAAACTCAAAAGGGATTTGAGTGATTCCTACTTATGGCATTGTCGCCTTGGTCACATAAACAAGAACCGAATACATACACTTCAAAAGAATGGACTTTTGAAATCAAATGAAATGGATTCGTTTGAAGTATGTGAATCTTGTTTACAAGGCAAGATGACTAAAGCACCTTTCAAAGGGACCTATGAAAGGGCTCAAGATTTATTGGGATTAATACATTCGGATGTATGTGGACCCTTTAAACCCATGACTAGGAAAGGTGAAAGATACTTTGTTACTTTCATTGATGACTTTAGTCGTTTCGGATATGTCTACTTATTAAGACACAAGGACGAAACGTTTGAAGCATTCAAAGAATATCAAAACGAAGTACAAAATCAACTCAATAAGACAATTAAGGTACTACGTACCGATAGAGGAGGTGAATACCTAAGCGATGCCTTCCAAGATCATCTTAGGAGTTGTGGGATTATCTCACAACTTACTCCACCCGGAACACCCCAACTTAATGGAGTTTCCGAAAGGAGGAACCGAACCCTAATGGATATGGTTCGATCTATGATGGCAAGAAGCTCGTTACCTCTGTCATTTTGGGGTTATTGTCTAAGCTCCGCGGCTCGTATTTTAAATATGGCCCCAACCAAGAAAGTGGAACGAACTCCTCATGAGATGTGGTTTGGAAAACCTCCTTCTCTATCATACTTAAAGGTATGGGGATGTGAAGCTTATCCTAAGCGTTACGTCCCTAATAAGTTGAATGCTCGATCCACGAAGTGTATCTTCATAGGATATCCCAAGGATGATATGGGATGCTATTTCTATGATCCATACGAGCAGAATGTATTTGTTGCTCGAAAGGCGGAATTCCTTGAAACTAAGTTCCTAATGGAAGGAAATAGTGAAAGGAAGATAGATCTTGAAGAGGTTCAAGATCAAGTAGATGATACACAATTGGTTGACACTAGCACTCAACATGAAAATGTTGATAGTGATCAAATGAATGATCAAAATACACAAGGCATTCGTAGATCTGGTAGGATTAGCAATCCTCCTGAGAGATATGGGTTTCTCATAGATGGTTGCTATACGGTTGATTTGGATGAACCGACAAACTACGAAGATGCTTTATCAAGGATTGATAAAGATAAATGGCAGGAAGCCATGAACGCCGAGATGCAATCCATGTATGAAAACCAAGTTTGGGAACTTGTTGAGCAGCCTCCTAGCGTTAAGCTAGTTGATTGCAAGTGGCTTTTCAAGAAGAAAACCGACATACATGGAAACTTGGATACATACAAAGCTAGACTTGTAGCAAAGGGTTTCACTCAAACTCAAGGGGTTGATTATGATGAAACTTTCTCGCCTGTGGCAATGCTAAAGTCTATTAGGATATTATTTGCCATTGCTGCTCACTACGACTATGAAATATGGCAAATGGATGTCAAAACCGCCTTCCTAAATGGATATCTTATGGAAGATGTCTATATGGTCCAGCCTGAAGGTTTTGTTGATCCAAAATATCCTAAAAGTGTATGCAAGTTAAAGAAGTCAATCTACGGATTGAAACAAGCATCTAGAATGTGGAATCATCGTTTTAATGAGGAAGCCGAGAAATTTGGCTTCATTAAAAATGGTGATGAAGCTTGTGTATATAAGAAAGCTAGTGGGAGCTCTACAATGTTCCTTGTGCTATATGTGGATGATATATTATTATTTGGGAATGATATTACCACAATGCAAGGAGTCAAAACTTGGCTAAAGAGTTGCTTCTCCATTAAGGATCTTGGAGACGCACAATACATATTGGGGATAGGGATCTATAGGAATAGATCCAAGAGATTGATAGGTTTAAGTCAAAGTACATACATTGATAAAATCTTGAAAAGGTTCAAGATGGAAAACTCTAAGAAAGGTTTGGTACCTATTCAAAGAGGAACCGTTCTCAATTCATCTCAGTGTCCTACCACGAAAGATGAACAAGAGGGAATGAAGAAAGTCCCATACGCATCTGCTATTGGGTCTATCATGTATGCAATGATATGTACTAGACCGGATGTGTCATGCGCTCTAAGCTTGACAAGTAGATACCAGAATAACCCAGGAAACAGTCATTGGATTGCTGTTAAAAGTATATTAAAATACCTTAGGAGGACTAAGGATATGTTTCTAATATATGGGTCTGGTGAGGAGGAACTCGCTGTAAAAGGTTACGTGGACGCGAGTTTCCAAACTGATCGAGATGACTCTCGATCACAATCCGGTTATGTCTTCATGTTAAATGGTGGTGCGGTCTCTTGGAAGAGTTCGAAACAGGAGGTTGTTGCGTTATCCACTACAGAGTCGGAGTACATTGCCGCCTCACTGGCAGCTCAGGAAGCTGCATGGATGAAGAAATTCATCGACGACTTAGGAGTGGTCCCTTCCATTCAGGACCCTCTTGAGATCTTTTGTGACAACGAGGGTGCGATTGCTCAAATCAAGGAACCTCGTGCCCATCAAAAGACTCGTCACATTGAGCGGAGATTCAACTACATAAGGGATGAAGTTGAAAAAGGAAAGATATGTATTCGCAAAGTTCACACAGATCATAATGTTGCGGATCCACTCACGAAGCTTTTACATGGGCCAAAACATGAGGGACATGTTTGTGCATTAGGGCTTCGATATTCTAGTGATTGGATATGATCTATTTTATGTATTGTACCGGAACGAAATTATTCAAACTCATTAATATAACTATGGTGTTAATTTATCTGAGTTATGTTCCTATTTTGCATATTTCATCCATGAATAAGCAATTATTCTAAATTTCCGTAGTCGATCACATTTGTGGGAACAAGTGTGAGGTTTAGACTATTATGAACTCGGATTGGTATACATTCATAGGTTGAATGTGGGGCAAGGTTGCAACCAAGGTTCATAGATATTTGTGGGAAACAAATATTGGAAGACCCGCTCTCAAGAATTACTGTATAGAGCCTTTGTGGTTGATCACATGTAATTTTGAGTAAAGGAGAATATCATTGTATCCTCTGACCTGAGATACATATTGGGTTCGGATATTCACCAAGTACTGTGCCTTGATTCTTTCCTTCGCTATTCTGAAAAGATAGCTCATAAGGGAGGCTTCAGGTGTGATACAAGGTGTGGTGTCTAGGACGTATGTAGTCAAGATGGAATTTGTCCCTCTTATTCGTTGAGAGTCAGATGTCTAAGGCCTGATAAAGTTAAATCTATAAGAGAGTGATCAATCTATATCTCTTGGATTTAACATGACATCTAGGACGAAAGGATATAATGAAAGATTCACCTATATATCAGTTCGAGTAAGGAACTCGAAAGGGATGATGTTATTGAATGGCACAAAGTCATAACATGTTAGGGGTGATGGACGGTGTGTTAGGCTGTATCCATCACTTGCATTAATTTCTTATGTTTCTCGTACAAGTGGGAGATTGAAGGTATTTCGTATGCCCGAGAGACATATTAAATTAATGTGGCTAACATGTTATGATCCAAGTCGGGTCATACCCAATAACAAGCTTACCAACACCTTATACGTATTTAATCTTAACGATTGGTTCGTTAAATAAATACGCGACACTTGGATTTTAGAAAATCGGGTTTCTAAAATGTTATCACTTGAGATAAATTATTTGGATAATTTACATTTAATTATTTATAGGTTTAAATAATTATGTTGTGTTATATTTTATAAATTGGTTTATAAAATGAAAATAACTTAACAAGTGCATGTTTTATAAAAACAAGTTTTACATATATATTTACAAGACTTATTATATCATTCTTTATAAAATGTGAATCTTGTTAAATACATATATATGGGACGTTTTTTTTGGTCTCCTAGGTGAGACCCATGCCTTGTTTTGTAACTTTCAAGATTGCACAACTCTTAAGGAACTTGCTTAACTAGTTAACCAATGCTTTGACTCAAGTGAGAGAAAGATAATACATTAAAAGTGCAAGCAAAATTCTGCCCTCTTGGAGCATTCTGGCCGAACAGTTTTGAAGGAAAAGAAGGGTTCTTTGCTTGCTATTTTTAATACATTTAAGTGTCCTAAATCCTGACCAATTCATAGAAGGTGTTGGTGTTTGAAAGCTTGGGGTATGCTACACTTGAGGCTTCAAGTTAGAAGCTAATTTTCATCACATTCATCTTCATCTTGAGCTGTAAAAAGGGTGCTGCTGTCCGAATTTTTACAAGGCACAAAAGTGGGTTTTCAAGCTAGATTAACAAGAGTGTTGAGGTTACAAAGTCTAGCCAAGGTTAAGGGTGATATTGGAGAAGCATAAGCTTGGTGTTTTCATCTTCAAATTCATCATTCTTGGAAGTAAATAACCTCCTAACTTGGAGAAGGTATAACTTCTAAATTACTATCTTGTAGTTTGTAAGCATATTATTTCACAACTTGATCCATGGGATTTAACTTTAAAATGGTTTAAAGATTAACAAGTTAAAATTGGTAATTACACGCTTCCGGTTTTATGAATCTTAAAAGGTTTTAAGTATATTTTGAACTTGTTAAATCCCAACACCCTAAACCCCTAAACCCTAAACCCCTAACCCTAAACCCTAAACCCCTAACCCCTAACCCCTAACCCCTAAAACCCTAACCCTAAACCTAAACCCTAACCCTAAACCTAAACCCTAACCCCTAACCCTAAACCCTAAACCCTAAACCCTAAACACCCTAAACCCTAAACCCTAAAATCTAAAACCCTAAACCCCTAAAATCCTAAAACCCTAAACTCTAAACCCTAAACCCCTAAACCCCTAAACCCAAACCCCAAACCCCAAACCCCAAAATCCAAACCCTAAACCCCAAACCCCAAACCCCAAACCCCAAACCCCAAACCCTAAACCCCAAACCCCTAACCCTAACCCTAACCCTAAACCCCTAACCCTAAACCCCTAACCCCAAACCCTAAACACCTAATCCCCTAACCCCCAACCCCTAAACCCCCACCCAAAACCCTAAACCCTGAACCCTAACCCCGAACCCTTAAACCCGAACCCCTAAGCCCCGAACCCTAACCCCCGAACCATAAACCCCCAAACCCTAAACCCCAAACCCTAAACCCTAATACCCAACCCCCAACCCCCAACCCTAAACCCCAAACCCCAAACCCCCAAACCCCCAAACCCCAACCCCTAACCCCTAAAACCCTAAACCCTAAAACCCTAAACCCTAAACCCTAAACCCCTAACCCCTAACCCTAAACCCTAAACCCCTAAACCCCTAAACCCTAAACCCCCAACCCTAAACCCCTAAACCTAAACCCCAAACCCAAAACCCCAAAACCCCAAAACCCCAAACCCCTAAACCCCCAAACCCCCAAACCCCTAAACCCCCAAACCCCCAACCCCCCAAAAACCCTAAAACCCCTAACCCCTAAAACCCTAAAACCCCTAAACCCTAAACCCTAAACCCTAAACCCCTAACCCCTAAACCCCTAAACCCCTAACCCCTAAACCCTAAACCCCTAAACCCTAAACCCCAAACCCCAAACCCTAAACCCCTAAACCCTAAACCCCAAACCCCTAAACCCCTAACCCCAAACCCTAAAACCCTAAACCCCAAACCCGAAACCCTAAACCCTAAAATGTTGGGATTTAACAAGTTTGATATATCTTAAAACCTTTTAAGAATCATTATAAACGGAAGCGTGTAATGATCATGTTTTACTTGTTAAACTTTAACCAATTTAAAGCTAAATCCCATGGATCAAGTTGTGAACATTATGCTTACAATTAACAAGAAAAGGAAGAGTTATATACCTCCTTAAAACAAGTTTAAGGGCTGTTCAAAATGGTAGTAAGATGATGAACAAAAGTGTAGAATTTACAAAATTTAACGATAGGTTGTTCAAGTTAATAGGTGCGTTATGCATGTTGTTGTTATTGGCGGCCATCTACAAAATTTAACAAAGTTGTTTAAGTATTAATTTTAATTTAACAATCAATACCCTTTAAATCCAATTGATATTTATTAAATTTTAGAATCCAACGGTAAACCAAATTTCGGTTAGGTGACCTTTATCCCGTCATTTGATTTAGCTAGGTAGTTATTATATGACAATTGCAATCCTTTTGCAACTTCTAAGTTATGGGATCATGCAATCCTTTTGCATGGCATATTATCCCATCAACGCCTATTTGTTCGTCATCCCTAAGTTCATGATTCCCAAATCAAGTCGTCCTACTTGTGCTAACGTGTAAATTCAACATACTAGTGGTTAGGTGACCTTTATCCCACAAGTGTGCGAAATTTACCTCAATCATATTAGTTTGTTCATAACGGTTAGGTGGCCTTTATCCCATTAATAGTTCCCTAATATTTTTAAGTGTTTGCACAAAAGGATGGCATTTAACTTGTTTGTCTTGTTGTTTAAAAGGGATTTTAATTTTTCGTTATTTCTAGTTTGAGAAAACATTTATGCCATACACCAACATGCATTTAGTGTATGGTACTTATGAAAAACCAATTTCATGTCTTGTAATTGAGCCAATTACTTGATATAAACCAATTTATATTTATTATCCTTTTCTTGTTCTTAATAACCATTTATTAAGGTTTTTGGTTGCAATTTTAATTCAACCATTTAAATTACCATTTTGCATGTACTTAATACGTCTAATTTAACCAATTAAATTGTCGTTATGTTTGTTGTTAACTTGTGTGATAAATTTGTTACAATCAAACATACAATCCATAAACATACAAACAACCACACATGCAAAGTAAGTATGTTCACAATCTAGCCATTTAGGTGGACATTTGTTTAGCCGAAAACAAATGTCACCGGGTAAGGGTTTTCAACACAAAGCAAGAGATTTCCAATCTCCCACTTAACCTTGCATCCAAATGCTACTTGTGTTCTTCAAGTCTTCATTCATCATCTTGTATCTCCATTTTTTACAAAATATGTATCTTGAAGGTATTTCATATGCCCGAGAGACATATTAAATTAATGTGGCTAATATGTCATGATCCAAGTCGGGTCATACCCAATAACAAGCTTACCGACACCTTATAAGTATTTAATCTTAACGATTGGTTCGTTAAATAAATACGCGACACTTGGACTTTTAGAAAATGGTTTCTAAAATGATTTTACTTGATATGTACATATAAATTATTTGGATAATTTATATATATATGATAAGGATTAATTATTTATAGGTTTAAATAATTATGTTGTGTTATATTTTGTAAAAGGTTTTATAAAATGTAAGTGACAAAACTAATTACATGTTTTTTTTAACAAGTTTTATAAAAGATTGAAATCTTTTATAAACCCTTCATTGGGTGACGGTTTTAGTAGCCCAAGGAAGACCAACCATGAGCCTTTTGTTACTTTTAACACAACACACTTCATAAGATGCATGTTGGATACTTGAACCAAGAACATTAGACCCAAGAAATATACTTTGAACTATAAAACACACCTAGTTCACTTGTGGGCTGTTCTGGCCGATTTCTATCCTGATTTTAGGACAGCTTTTGGTCAGTTTTAAAACACAAAAGAAGTGAGGGTTTATGTTTTTGAGACTTCCATATTCAAGGTGCATTAGTACCAAGGCTTTGGAATACCAATACATGTATTCAAACATATCAAATTGACTTGCAAACCTCTCATTTTTCCAGCTACATTCTGCTGTCCAAAACAGCTTAGTTCACGTGAGTTTCAAAGGGAAGAAAGGGTTCTTTTCTTTAATTTGCAAGATCAAATCAAGTGTCTAAAATCCTAACCAATATAACAAGGGTGTTGGTAATTAAATGCTTGGGGTATCACTAGCTTGAGGCCTTAGGTTAAAGGCTTATATTCATTCAATCTTCATCAAACTTTCTGCTCAAAACACTGCTGTCCTGGTCGTAATATTCAGCTTATATCAAGGGGTTTGAAGCTAAATTTACAAGGGTGTTAAGGTGTGAAAGTTTAACCAACTCAAGGGTGTGTTGGTGCATTGGTTTTTCATCATATTCATCATCTTACTTGCTTCAAAACAGCCCTCAAACCTAATTTGAGGAGGTATAAATTCTAATCCTTTCTTGTTAGAATGAAAGCATATACATTTAAGACTTGATCACTATATGGAATTCAAATATAATTGGTTGCATGTTGTAAACTTGTTTTCTTAACCATTTAGCTTCCGCTTGCCATGTACTAACAAAATTGGTTTAGTATATTAACACTAAGAACTTGTTTATACATCTTGAATTCCATCAATGGTATCTAGAGCCAAAGTCTTGTTCATATGCTTCTTGTTTTGGCTAGTAAACTCATTTATTTTACAATCTACTAACATGCATGAACGTAGAATGTAAAAATCATGAGTTTTGGTGGGTGTGGGTTCTTGGCCGAATTATTTGGGTCCCAAAATTGGGTTTGGGACTTCAAGTTTGGTCAAGATTTTTTGTTATGTTATTGTTCACAATCGAGCCTAGACCGTGTGTTTGTTTGGTTGATTGATTTGGTTATCTTTCATGTTGTAATCTATTCATTTTGGTTTGTAATAAGTTGTAATTATTCTTGTAATTTTTGATGTAATTTATTCTATTTGGTTTGTAAAAATAGAATAGGTTTTATTTCTTTTTCTAGAAAGATTGTATTAGGATATAATTTTGTAATGAGAAAATAAAGATTCAAGATGAAGATTACAAGATGGAGCTTTTGAAGATTACAAGATTAAGTGGGAGATTTTGTTTAAAATCTCTTACTTTGTTAACCCTTACCGGTGACATTTATTTTTTGGCTAAACAAATGTCCACCAAAATGGCTCCCGATTGTGAACATATTTTGTTATGCATGTTTGTGTGTGTTTGTAAGATTGGTTGCTACAAGATTATCACATGTTAACAACTTGCATAATACAATTATAAATGGTTATAATGAAACATAACAAAATGACACTAATAATTGGTTATTAGGACTAAATAAAATGGTTTATTTTAAAATGATAATAAATTGGTTTATATCTAGTAATTGGTTTACTAAAAGAACATGAAAATAGGTTTTTCATAAAGTGCTACACACCAAATGCATGTTGGTGTATAGCTATTTGTTTTCTAAAACTAGAATGTAGAAAACTTAAAATCCCTTTAACTAAAACAAGGCAAACAAGTTAAACGCCATCCTTTTGTATGAACACTTAGACATATTAGGAAACTCTTGATGGGATAAAGGTCACCTAACCGTCATGAGCGAACTAACATGAATAAGGTACACTTCGCATACATGTGGGATAAAGGTCACCTAACCACTTGTATGTTAAGTCTACATGTTTACACAAGTAGGACGACTTGATTTGGGAATCATGAACTTAGGGTCACCGAAGCATGAGTAACAAATAGGCGTTGATGGGATTAATATGCCATGCAAAAGGATTGCATGATCCCATAACTTAGAAGTTGCAAAAGGATTGCAATTGTCATGTAAATGACTACCTAGCTAAATCAAATGACGGGATAAAGGTCACCTAACCGAAATTTGATTTACCGTTGGATTCTAAGATTTAATTAAACAATTGGATATAAAAGGGTATTGCTTAATTAAACTTAAAATCGATACTTAAAAGAACTTTGTTAAATTTTGTAGATGGCCGCCAATAACCACAACAACATTCCAAACGCACCAATCGACTTTAATAACCTATCATTGAGGTCCATCCTCAAAAAGGAAAATAACTCCCAATCCATTTCATCTAATGAACAAAAGATGAAAAGCCTCATTGATCGATTGCACCATCCTAACAGTCCCGTGTCTAATGAATTAACTACGGACCTTATCCACAACTCTTTGTCAAAAAGGTTTGACACACGCAAGTTGAATTACAGCATGAATGATTGGGATAAGAGCATTGGTGAATTACATGCCATGCTAAGGACGAATGAATCAAACATGGGTAAAAAGGCTTCACCCATGCTCATGATCAATCAAGGTGGATCCAAGGATGAATCCTCTTCTAAGCCAAAGGTGGCTAAGAAGAAAGGACCCACCTACAAAGGCAAAGGAAAAGGGAAGTTGGTTGCCCCAACCAACAACACAAAATGGCAAAAGGTTGTCAGGCAAGCAAACCCCAAGGAAGATCCGTGCTATGGTTGCGGTGTGATAGGTCACTGGAAACGCAACTGCCCGGTCTACCTAAAGGAGTTGAATGCAAAGAGGGATGCATGGCAAACCTTAGGTAATGTATACATGATATACGTTGAGCTTAGTATTACTTCTTCTAATACATGGGTATTAGACACAGGATGTGGAACTCATATTTGCAATTCATTGCAAGGGTTCAAAAGAAGTAATCAAAGTACGGGAACAACAAGTCTCTACATGGGAAATGGTGCAAAGGTGCACGTCGAAGCCCAAGGAGATTTTGTTTTGAAGCTTCAAACTGGATTGAAGCTGATTTTGAAAAATGTTTTGTATGCACCTCAGTTGACACGAAACATTATTTCTGTTTCCCGTTTAAGACAATATGGATTTAATCTTAATTTCATTAATGATGATATCCATGTTTCTTTAAATGATATGTTCTATTTTAAGGCTTCGCCTTTGAATGGTATTTATGAATTGGTTCATGATATCACATCATTCGATAGCTCAATATACCAAGCAAGCACCAAGAAACTCAAAAGGGATTTGAGTGATTCCTACTTATGGCATTGTCGCCTTGGTCACATAAACAAGAATCGAATGCATACACTTCAAAAGAATGGACTTTTGAAATCAAGTGAGCTGGATTCGTTTGATGTATGTGAATCTTGTTTACAAGGCAAAATGACTAAAGCACCTTTCAAAGGAACCTTTGAAAGGGCCAAAGACTTATTGGGATTAATACATTCGGATGTATGTGGACCTTTTAAGCCCATAACTAGGAATGGTGAAAGATACTTCGTTACTTTCATTGATGACTTCAGTCATTTCGGATATGTCTACTTATTAAGACACAAGAATGAAACTTTTGAAGCATTCAGAGAATATCAAAACGAAGTACAAAATCAACTCAACAAGACAATTAAGGTACTTCGTACCGATAGAGGAGGTGAATACCTAAGCGATGCCTTCCAAGATCATCTTAGGAGTTGTGGGATTATCTCACAACTTACTCCACCAGGAACACCCCAACTTAATGGAGTGTCCGAAAGGAGAAACCGAACCCTAATGGATATGGTTCGATCTATGATGGCAAGAAGCTCGTTACCTCTATCATTTTGGGGTTATTGTCTAAGCTCCGCGGCTCGTATTCTAAATATGGCCCCAACCAAGAAAGTGGAACGAACACCTCATGAGATGTGGTTTGGAAAACCTCCATCTCTTTCATACTTAAAGGTATGGGGATGTGAAGCTTACCCTAAGCGTTACGTCCCTAATAAGTTGAATGCTCGATCCACTAAGTGTATCTTCATAGGATATCCCAAGGATGATATGGGATATTACTTCTATGATCCATCCGAGCAGAATGTATTTGTCGCTCGGAAGGCTGAATTCCTCGAAACTAAGTTCCTTCTGGAAGGAAATAGTGAAAGGAAGGTAGATCTTGAAGAGGTTCAAGATCAGATAGATGATACACAATTGGTTGACACTAGAAATCAGCATGAAAATGTTGAGGATGATCAAAGGGATGATCAAAGTATACAAAACGTTCGTAGATCTGGTAGGATTAGTAACCCTCCTGAGAGATATGGGTATCTCATAGATGGTTGCTATACGATTGATTTGGATGAACCAATCAACTACCGAGATGCTTTATCACGGACTGATAAAGATAAATGGCAGGAAGCCATGAACGCAGAGATGCAATCCATGTATGACAACCAAGTTTGGGAATTGGTTGAACAACCTGCTAACTCCAAGTTAGTTGATTGTAAATGGCTTTTCAAGAAGAAAACCGACAGACATGGAAACTTGGATACATACAAAGCTAGACTTGTAGCAAGAGGTTTCACTCAAACTCAAGGGGTTGATTATGATGAAACTTTTTCACCTGTAGCAATGCTGAAGTCTATCAGGATATTATTTGCCATTGCTGCTCATTATGATTATGAAATATGGCAAATGGATGTCAAAACCGCTTTCCTAAATGGATATCTTGAGGAAGATATCTATATGGTTCAGCCTGAAGGTTTTGTCGATCCAAAATATCCTGACAAAGTATGTACATTAAAAAGGTCAATCTACGGACTAAAACAAGCATCTAGAATGTGGAATCATCGTTTTAATGAGGAGGCCAAGAAATTTGGTTTCATTAAAAATGGTGATGAAGCTTGTGTATACAAAAAGGCTAGTGGGAGCATTGTCATGTTCCTTGTACTATATGTGGATGATATATTATTATTTGGAAATGATATTCCCACAATGGAAGGAGTCAAAACATGGCTAAGAAGCTGCTTCTCCATTAAGGACCTTGGAGAAGCACAACACATATTGGGGATTGGGATCTATAGGGATAGATCCAAGAAATTGATAGGTTTAAGTCAAAGTACATACATTGACAAAGTCTTGAAAAGGTTCAAGATGGAGGACTCTAAGAGAGGTTTGGTACCTATTCAAAGAGGAACCATTCTCAGTACATCTCAGTGTCCTACCACGAAAGATGAACAAGAGAGAATGAAGAAAGTCCCATACGCGTCTGCTATTGGGTCAATCATGTATGCAATGATATGTACTAGACCGGATGTGTCATGCGCTCTAAGCTTGACAAGTAGATACCAGAATAACCCATGGAACAGTCATTGGATTGCGGTTAAAAGTATATTGAAATACCTTAGGAGGACTAAGGATATGTTTCTTATATACGGGTCTGGTGAGGAGGAACTTGCTGTAAAAGGTTACGTGGATGCAAGTTTCCAAACTGATCGAGATGACTGTCGATCACAATCCGGTTATGTCTTCATGTTAAATGGAGGTGCGGTCTCTTGGAAGAGTTCAAAACAGGAAGTTGTTGCGTTATCCACTACAGAGTCAGAATACATTGCCGCCTCATTGGCAGCTCAGGAAGCAGCATGGATGAAGAAATTCATCGATGACTTAGGAGTGGTCCCTACCATTCAAGACCCTCTTGAGATCTTTTGTGACAACGAGGGAGCAATAGCTCAAATTAAAGAACCTCGTGATCACCAAAAGACCCGTCACATTAAACGGAAATTCAACTACATAAGGGATGAAGTTGAAAATGGAATGATATGTATTCGCAAAGTTCACACAGATCTAAATATAGTGGATCCACTCACGAAGCTCTTACATGGCCCAAAACATCATGGACATGTTTGTGCGTTAGGGCTTCGATATTCTAGTGATTGGTTATGATCTGTTTTAAGTATTGTAACGGAACGAATTGGTTCAAACTTATTAATATAATTATTGGTTAATTTATTTTGAGTTAAGTTCCTATTTTGCATATTTTATCCATGAATAAGACATTGTTCTAAATTCCGTAGTCGATCACATTTGTGGGAGCAAGTGTGAGGTTTAGACTATTATGAACTTGGATTGGTATACATTCATGTAATGGATGTGGGGCAGGGTTGCTACCAAGGTTCATAGATATTTGTGGGATACAAATATTGGAAGACCCGCTCTCAAGACTTACTGTATAGAGCCTTTGTGGTTGATCACAAGTAATCCTGAGTAAAGGCGAATATCATTGTATCCTCTGACCTAAGATACATATTGGGTTCTAATATTCACCGAGTATTATGCCTTGATTCTTTCCTTCGCTATTCTGAAATATGGTAGTTCCCTAGGAAGAGCTCAGGTATAATACAAAAGTGTATATCTAGGACGTATGTAGTCAAGATGGAATTTGTCCCTCTTATTCGTTGAGAGTCAGATGTCTAAGGCCTGATAAAGTTGAATCTATAAGAGAGTGGTCACTCTGTATCTCTTGGATTTGACATGACATCTAGGATGAAAGGATATAATGAAAGATTCACCTATATATATATATATCAATTCGAGTTGGGTACTCGAAAGGGATGATGTTATTGAATGGCACAAAGTCATAACATATTAGGGGTGATGAACGGTGTGTTAGGCTGTATCCATCACTTGCATTAATTTCTTATGTTTCTCGTGCAAGTGGGAGATTGAAGGTATTTCATATGCCCGAGAGACATATTAAATTAATGTGGCTAATATGTCATGATCCAAGTCGGGTCATACCCAATAACAAGCTTACCGACACCTTATAAGTATTTAATCTTAACGATTGGTTCGTTAAATAAATACGCGACACTTGGACTTTTAGAAAATGGTTTCTAAAATGATTTTACTTGATATGTACATATAAATTATTTGGATAATTTATATATATGATAAGGATTAATTATTTATAGGTTTAAATAATTATGTTGTGTTATATTTTGTAAAATGTTTTATAAAATGTAAGTGACAAAACTAATTACATGTTTTTTTTAACAAGTTTTATAAAAGATTGAAATCTTTTATAAACCCTTCATTGGGTGACGGTTTTAGTAGCCCAAGGAAGACCAACCATGAGCCTTTTGTTACTTTTAACACAACACACTTCATAAGATGCATGTTGGATACTTGAACCAAGAACATTAGACCCAAGAAATATACTTTGAACTATAAAACACACCTAGTTCACTTGTGGGCTGTTCTGGCCGATTTCTATCCTGATTTTAGGACAGCTTTTGGTCAGTTTTAAAACACAAAAGAAGTGAGGGTTTATGTTTTTGAGACTTCCATATTCAAGGTGCATTAGTACCAAGGCTTTGGAATACCAATACATGTATTCAAACATATCAAATTGACTTGCAAACCTCTCATTTTTCCAGCTACATTCTGCTGTCCAAAACAGCTTAGTTCACGTGAGTTTCAAAGGGAAGAAAGGGTTCTTTTCTTTAATTTGCAAGATCAAATCAAGTGTCTAAAATCCTAACCAATATAACAAGGGTGTTGGTAATTAAATGCTTGGGGTATCACTAGCTTGAGGCCTTAGGTTAAAGGCTTATATTCATTCAATCTTCATCAAACTTTCTGCTCAAAACACTGCTGTCCTGGTCGTAATATTCAGCTTATATCAAGGGGTTTGAAGCTAAATTTACAAGGGTGTTAAGGTGTGAAAGTTTAACCAACTCAAGGGTGTGTTGGTGCATTGGTTCTTCATCATATTCATCATCTTACTTGCTTCAAAACAGCCCTCAAACCTAATTTGAGGAGGTATAAATTCTAATCCTTTCTTGTTAGAATGAAAGCATATACATTTAAGACTTGATCACTATATGGAATTCAAATATAATTGGTTGCATGTTGTAAACTTGTTTTCTTAACCATTTAGCTTCCGCTTGCCATGTACTAACAAAATTGGTTTAGTATATTAACACTAAGAACTTGTTTATACATCTTGAATTCCATCATATCTGAAGGTATTTCGTATGCCCGAGAGACATATTAAATTAATGTGGCTAATATGTTATGATCCAAGTCGGGTCATACCCAATAACAAGCTTACCAACACCGTATACGTATTTAAGCTTAACGAATGGATCGTTAAATGAATACGCGACACTTGGATTTTAGAAAATCGGTTTTCTAAAATATAATCACTTGAGATAAATTATTTGGATAATTTATATATAATTATTTATGGGTTTAAATAATTATGTTGTGTTATATTTTATAAAAGGTTTATAAAATACATAAGTATCTTAATAAAATCATGGGATTTTATACAAAATAGCAAGTTTTATAAAATTTAAAGTCTTGTTATATGGAATTGGTGATGGAGCCGTTTTCTAGGGTGGTCTCCAAGACACCCCATGCTTATTCCATTGTTACTTGTGTTGGCACATTCCAATAAAAGCATGCTAGGCTCCATTCACCACATGCATGACTCAAGTAAGAAACTAAGAACCAAGAAAAACACATTCTTTCTCTTCTCCTTGCTGCTGTAAAACCGTGGCTTTTCAAGCAGCAAAAGGGAGTGTTTCAAGCTTGTTTTCTAGTGATTAAGTGTCTCTAAAACCTAACCAATTCAAAGGTGTGTTGGTGCATCAAGCTTGGGGTATTATCTCTTGAGATTCCATAGTTTTGGAACTAGTATTCATCATCATCTTTCTTGGTACTTGCTGTCCAGATTTTAAGGTTCTAATAAAGTAGTTTTCTAGCTTGGTTAGTAAGGTTATAAGGTACCAAAGTCTAGCCAAGGTTAAGGGTGATATTGGAGAAGCATAAGCTTGGTGTTTTCATCTTCAAATTCATCATTCTTGGAAGTAAATAACCTCCTAACTTGGAGAAGGTATAACCTCTAAATTACTATCTTGTAGTTTGTAAGTATATATCACAACTTGATCCTAATTGGGTTTTAAACTTTAATTGGTTAAAGATTTAACAAGTTACCAAATGATTTTTCATGCTTCCGCTTTGAATGGTTCTTAAAAGGTTTTAAGTGTTATGAAACTTGTTAAAACCCAACAATGGTATCTAGAGCCGAAGTTGTTGAAATATGCTTCGAGATGATTTATTTAACTCACTATAATTTTGCATTTTATGTACATGCATGAAAGTAAAATGCAAAATATTATATGTTTGGGTGGGTTCATAGTTTGGCCGAATTTAGGGAGGTTTCAAATGGGTTTGGAACTTGCCATTTGGTCATATTTTGTTGTATATTATTGTTCACAATCAAGCCTTGGCCTTGTGTTTGTATGGTTGCATGTTTGGTTGAATTAATTCATTCATTTGGTATGTAATATTAATTCATTCATGTGGTTGTAATATTCATGTAATTTGGTTGTAATATTTATTATTTTGGTTATGTAATTTATTTTATATTTGGTATGTAAAATAGATTAGGTTGTATTTCATTTTCTAGACAAGATGTATTAGGATATATTTTGTAAAATGATGAAGATGATGAAAACTTGAAGAACACAAGAAGAAGCATTTGGATGCAAGATTAAGTGGGAGATTTTAAAATCTTCTACTTTGTGTTATTACCCTTAACCGGTGGCATTTGTTTTCGGCTAACCAAATGTCTACCAAAAATGGCTTGATTGTGAACATATGATTTTGCATGCGTGGTTGTTTTGTATGATTATGTGGATTGTATGTTTGTATGCTACAAGTTAATCACACAAGTTAACAACAAACTAAAATGGCAATTTAAATTGGTTAAAATTGACATTATTAACGACATGCATAACGTCAATTTAAATGGTTAAATTAAAAACGGCTAAAAGGACATTAATAATCGGTTATTAAGAACATGATAAGGATCATACATATAAAATGGTTTATATCAAAGTAATAAAATTGGCTTTATTACATAACATGAAAATGGATTTTCAAATAAACCATACACTAAATGCATGTTGGTGTATGGTGCAAAAGTTTTCTCAAACTAGAATTAATGAAAACTTAAAATCCCTTATTAACAAGGCAAACAAGTTTAACGCCATCCTATTGTATGACACTTAAAAGTATTAGGGAACTCATGATGGGATAAAGGTCACCTAACCGTTATGAGCAAACTAATATGATTAAGGTAAATTTCGCATGCTTGTGGGATAAAGGTCACCTAACCACTTGTATGTTAAATTTACAAGTCTATACAAGTAGGACGACTTGATTTGGGAATCATGAACTTAGGGTCACCGAAGCATGAGGAACAAATAGGCGTTGATGGGATAAATATGCCATGCAAAAGGATTGCATGATCCCATACTCTAGAAGTTGCAAATGGATTGCAATTGTCATTTATTGACTACCTAGCTAAATCAAATTGCGGGATAAAGGTCACCTAACCGAAATTTGGTTTACCGTTGGATTCTAGAATTTAATAATTCAATTTGATTTAAAGGGTATTGAATGTTAAAATTAAAATCGATACTTAAACAAACTTTGTTAATTTTGTAGATGGCCGCCAATAACAACAACAACATTCTAAACGCACCACTTAACCTGAACCACCTATCATTAAGGTCTCTCTTAGAGAAAGACAAACTCAACCATACAAACTTTATGGATTGGTTCCGCAATCTTCGGATTGTCCTCAAACAAGAGGATAAAATGTATGTGCTTGAGGACCCCATTCCCGATCAACCGGATGAGAATGATGTGGAGGCAATGGCCTCTTACGATAAGTATTGCCACGACTCCCTTCAAGTCTCATGCTTAATGCTTGGGACTATGATACCCGAACTCCAAAAGGATTTCGAGCACCATAGTGCATACGACATGATAACGCAATTGAAGGAGATGTTCCTCCAACAAGCGCGTGTCGAGCGCTTCGAAACGGTTCGGGCGCTACATGCTTGTCGTATGGACGATACCCAATCGGTTTCATCTTATGTACTTAAGATGAAAAGCCTTATCGATCGTGCTAACCGTCTTAACCTAAACATTTCCAACGAGTTAGCTACCGATCTTATCCTTAACTCCCTATCAAAAAGGTTTGATCAATTTGTAATTAATTACAATATGAATGGGATGGATAAGAGCATAGGTGAGCTTCACGGTATGCTTAGAACGGCGGAAACTAGCATGGGTAAAAGGGCTTTACCCGTGTTAGCAATCGATCAAAGTGGGTCCAAAGGTAACACCTCTAAGCCAAAGGTGGCTAAGAGAAAAGGACCCGCCCATCAAGGAAAAGGGAAGGGGAAGATGGTTACCCCAACCATCAACAAGGCTAAGAAGAAAAAGGTAGCCGAGAAGGCAAACCCCAAGGAAGACCCATGTTTCGGTTGCGGTGAGATGGGTCATTGGAAACGAAACTGTCCGGTTTATCTTAAGGAGTTGAAGGACAAGAGGGATGCAGGGCAAACCTCAGGTAATATATATATGGTATATATAGAGCTTAGTATTACTTCTTTTAATACATGGGTATTAGACACTGGATGTGGAACTCACATTTGCAATTCATTGCAGGGGTTCAAAAGAAGTAGCAAGCAAACGGGAACATCAAGTCTCTACATGGGTAATGGAGCCAAAGTGCAAGTGAAGGCTCAAGGAGACTTTGTGTTAAAGCTTCCAAGTGGTTTGGAACTTATTTTGAAAGATGTTCTGTATGCACCCGATTTATGTCGAAACATTATTTCTATTTCCCGTTTGAAACAATGTGGTTTTAATCCTAATTTTGTTAATGATGATATCCACTTTTATTTAGATAATGTATTCTATTTCAAGGCTTCACCTTCAAATGGAATTTATGAATTGGTTCACGATGACACATTATCTAGTAGCTCAATGTACCATACAAGCACCAAGAAACTCAAAAGGGATTTGAGTGATTCCTACTTATGGCATTGTCGCCTTGGTCACATAAACAAGAACCGAATACATACACTTCAAAGGAATGGACTTTTGAAATCAAATGAAATGGATTCGTTTGATATATGTGAATCTTGTTTACAAGGCAAGATGACTAAAGCACCTTTCAAAGGGACTTATGAAAGGGCTAAAGACTTATTGGGATTAATACATTCGGATGTATGTGGACCCTTTAAACCCATGACTAGGAATGGTGAAAGATACTTTGTTACATTCATTGATGACTTTAGTCGTTTCGGATATGTCTACTTATTAAGACACAAGGACGAAACGTTTGAAGCATTCAAAGAATATCAAAACGAAGTACAAAATCAACTCAATAGGACAATTAAGGTACTTCGTACCGATAGAGGAGGTGAATACCTAAGCGATGCCTTCCAAGATCATCTTAGGAGTTGTGGGATTATCTCACAACTTACTCCACCCGGAGCACCCCAACTTAATGGAGTTTCCGAAAGGAGGAACCGAACCCTAATGGATATGGTTCGATCTATGATGGCAAGAAGCTCGTTGCCTCTATCATTTTGGGGTTATTGTCTAAGCTCCGCGGCTCGTATTTTAAATATGGCCCCAACCAAGAAAGTGGAACAAACTCCTCATGAGATGTGGTTTTGGAAACCTCCTTCTCTTTCATACCTGAAAGTATGGGGATGTGAAGCTTATCCTAAGCGTTATGTAGCAAATAAGCTACATGCTCGATCCACGAAGTGTATCATCATAGGATATCCCAAGGATGATATGGGATACTATTTCTATGATCCATCCGAGCAGAATGTATTTGTTGCTCGGAAAGTGGAATTCCTAGAAACCAAGTTCCTTATGGAAGGTGATGGTGAAAGGAAGGTAGATCTTGTAGAGGTACAAGATCTGGCCGATGATACACAATTGGTTGGCACTAGTACTCAACATGAGGATGTCGAAAGTGATCAAGTGGATGATCAAGGTACACAAGACGTTCGAAGATCTAGTAGGATTAGTAATCCTCCCGAGAGATATGGGTTTCTCGTGGATGGTTGCTGTACGGTTGATTTGGATGAACCGACAAACTATGAAGATGCTTTATCAAGGATTGATAAAGATAAATGGCAGGATGCCATGAACGCCGAGATGCAATCCATGTATGAAAACCAAGTGTGGGAACTTGTTGAGCAACCTCCTAGCTCTAAGCTAGTTGATTGCAAATGGCTTTTCAAGAAGAAAACCGACATACATGGAAACTTGGATACATATAAAGCTAGACTTGTTGCAAAAGGTTTCACTCAAACTCAAGGGGTTGATTATGATGAAACTTTCTCGCCTGTGGCAATGCTAAAGTCTATTAGGATATTATTTGCCATTGCTGCTCACTACGACTATGAAATATGGCAAATGGATGTCAAAACCACTTTCCTAAATGGATATCTTATGGAAGATGTCTATATGGTTCAGCCTGAAGGTTTTGTTGATCTAAAATATCCTAAAAGTGTATGCAAGTTAAAGAAGTCAATCTACGGATTGAAACAAGCATCTAGAATGTGGAATCATCGTTTTAATGAGGAAGCCGAGAAATTTGGCTTCATTAAAAATGGTGATGAAGCTTGTGTATATAAGAAAGCTAGTGGGAGCACTATCATATTCCTTGTACTATATGTGGATGATATATTATTATTTGGGAATGATATTACCACAATGCAAGGAGTCAAAACTTGGCTAAAGAGTTGCTTCTCCATTAAGGATCTTGGAGATGCACAATACATATTGGGGATAGGGGTCTATAGAAATAGATCCAAGAGATTGATAGGTTTAAGTCAAAGTACATACATTGATAAAATCTTGAAAAGGTTCAAGATGGAAAACTCTAAGAGAGGTTTGGTACCTATTCAAAAAGGAACCGTTCTCAGTTCATCTCAGTGTCCTGCCACGAAAGATGAATAAGAGAGAATGAAGAAAGTCCCATACGCATCTGCTATTGGGTCTATCATGTATGCAATGATATGTACTAGACCGGATGTGTCATGCGCTCTAAGCTTGACAAGTAGATACCAGAATAACCCAGGAAATAGTCATTGGATTGCTGTTAAAAGCATATTGAAATACCTTAGGAGGACTAAGGATATGTTTCTAATATATGGGTCTGGTGAGGAGGAACTCGCTGTAAAAGGTTACGTGGACGCGAGTTTCCAAACTGATCGAGATGACTCTCGATCACAATCCGGTTATGTCTTCATGTTAAATGGTGGTGCAGTCTCTTGGAAGAGTTCGAAACAGGAGGTTGTTGCGTTATCCACTACAGAGTCGGAGTACATTGCCGCCTCACTGGCAGCTCAGGAAGCTGCATGGATGAAGAAATTCATCGACAACTTAGGAGTGGTCCCTTCCATTCAGGACCCTCTTGAGATCTTTTGTGACAACGAGGGTGCGATTGCTCAAATCAAGGAACCTCGTGCTCATCAAAAGACTCGTCACAATGAGCGGAGATTCAACTACATCAGGGATGAGGTTGAAAAGGGAAAGATATGTATTCACAAAGTTCACACAGATCAAAATGTTGCGGATCCACTCACGAAGCTTTTACATGGGCCAAAACATGAGGGACATGTTTGTGCATTAGGGCTTCGATATTCTAGTGATTGGATATGATCTATTTTATGTATTGTACCGGAACGCAATTATTCAAACTCATTAATATAACTATGGTGTTAATTTATTTGTGTTATGTTCCCATTTTGCATATTTCATCCATGAATAAGCAATTATTCTAAATTTCCGTAGTCGATCACATTTGTGGGAACAAGTGTGAGGTTTAGACTATTATGAACTCGGATTGGTATACATTCATAGGTTGAATGTGGGGCAAGGTTGCAACCAAGGTTCATAGATATTTGTGGGAAACAAATATTGGAAGACCCGCTCTCAAGAATTACTGTATAGAGCCTTCGTGGTTGATCACATGTAATCTTGAGTAAAGGCGAATATCATTGTATCCTCTTACCTGAGATACATATTGGGTTCGGATATTCACCAAGTACTGTGCCTTGATTCTTTCCTTCGCTATTCTGAAACATGGTAGTACATAAGGAAGAACTCAGGTATATTACAAAGTGTATATCTAGGATGTATGTAGTCAAGATGGAATTTGTCCCTCTTATTCGTTGAGAGTCAGATGTCTAAGGCCTGAAAAGTTAAATCTATAAGAGAGTGATCACTCTGTATCTCTTGGATTTAACATGACATCTAGGACGAAAGGAAATAATGAAAGATTCACCTAATCATATTCGAGATGGGAACTCGAAAGGGATGATGTTATTGAATGGCACAAAGTCATAACATATTAGGGGTGATGGACGGTGTGTTAGGCTGTATCCATCACTTGCATTAATTTCTTATGTTTCTCGTGCAAGTGGGAGATTGAAGGTATTTCATATGCCCGAGAGACGTATTAAATTAATGTGGCTAATGTGTTATGATCCAAGTCGGGTCATACCCAATAACAAACTTACCGACACCTTATTCGTATTTGATTTTAACGATTGGTTCGTTGATCAAATACGCGACACTTGAAATTTAAGAAAAATGGTTTTCTTAATAATATTACTTGATGTGTATATAAATTATGGTGTAATTTATATAACAAGAATTTAATTATTTATAGGTTAAATAATTAATAAAGTTAAGTTGCATTTTATAAAAATGGTTTTATAAAATAATGTAAACATAACTTATAATATGAATTTAATTATTTATAGGTTAAATAATTCATTAAAGTTATGTTACATTTTTGCAAAGTTGGTTTTGTAAAATACAAATTACAAATAATATGCAAGTTTATAAAAATGCATCTTATAATATCTTGTTTTATAAAAACTAGTTTTATAAAGACTAGTTTTATAAAATCTTGATTTATAAAATGAGTTTATAAAAAAAAATTGGAAGTGGCATGGGAGTATGGAGTAGGCATGCTCTTTTGACTTAACTTTTAGCTTGTTACTCACATGCTAAGTGCATATTAACCAAGGTATTCAACAAGACCAACTAAGACATGCAAATACACATCAATACTTGTAAAATTCTGCACTTTTCTCTCCCATTTTTGGAGCTGGCTGCCGTGGCCTTTTAGGTGCTCAAAGGAGTTCAAAGTTTGGTTTTTGCAAGTAACATTCAAGTGTAATTAAATCCTAACCAAAGCTAGGGTGTTGGTGCACAAGTTTGGGGTATAACTACTTGAGGTTTCATCCATTTGAAGCTCCATTCAACATCATCATCTTCATCACTTTCAACTAGCTTGGAATAGGTATAACATCTTATTTTTTCTTGTAGTTTGTAAGCTTATTTCACAACTTGATCCTAATTGGGATTTAACTTTAAAAGGTTAAAGATTAACAAGTTCAATTGGTAATAATTTCATGCTTCCGCTTTAATTTGATTCTTAAAAGGTTTTAAGCATTATGAAACTTGTTAAATCCCAACAGTGGCTAATATGTTATGATCCAAGTCGGGTCATACCCAATAACAAGCTTACCAACACCGTATACGTATTTAAGCTTAACGAATGGATCGTTAAATGAATACGCGACACTTGGATTTTAGAAAATCGGTTTTCTAAAATATAATCACTTGAGATAAATTATTTGGATAATTTATATATAATTATTTATGGGTTTAAATAATTATATTGTGTTATATTTTATAAAAGGTTTATAAAATACATAAGTATCTTAATAAAATCATGGGATTTTATACAAAATAGCAAGTTTTATAAAATTTAAAGTCTTGTTATATGGAATTGGTGATGGAGCCGTTTTCTAGGGTGGTCTCCAAGACACCCCATGCTTATTCCATTGTTACTTGTGTTGGCACATTCCAATAAAAGCATGCTAGGCTCCATTCACCACATGCATGACTCAAGTAAGAAACTAAGAACCAAGAAAAACACATTCTTTCTCTTCTCATTGCTGCTGTAAAACCGTGGCTTTTCAAGCAGCAAAAGGGAGTGTTTCAAGCTTGTTTTCTAGTGATTAAGTGTCTCTAAAACCTAACCAATTCAAAGGTGTGTTGGTGCATCAAGCTTGGGGTATTATCTCTTGAGATTCCATAGTTTTGGAACAAGTATTCATCATCATCTTTCTTGGTACTTGCTGTCCAGATTTTAAGGTTCTAATAAAGTGGTTTTCTAGCTTGGTTAGTAAGGTTATAAGGTACCAAAGTCTAGCCAAGGTTAAAGGTGATATTGGAGAAGCATAAGCTTGGTGTTTTCATCTTCAAATTCATCATTCTTGGAAGTAAATAACCTCCTAACTTGGAGAAGGTATAACCTCTAAATTACTATCTTGTAGTTTGTAAGTATATATCACAACTTGATCCTAATTGGGTTTTAAACTTTAATTGGTTAAAGATTTAACAAGTTACCAAATGATTTTTCATGCTTCCGCTTTGAATGGTTCTTAAAAGGTTTTAAGTGTTATGAAACTTGTTAAAACCCAACAGTATCCTAATACATTTTATCTAGAAAATGAAATTACAACCTATTCTATTTTACATACCAAATATAAAATGAATTACATAACCAAATGAATGAATTATTACAAACCAATTGAACAATTATTACATTCCATTGAATAATTATAATTACAAACCAAATGAATCATAAATCAACCAAATATAGCATGCAATCAACACACGGTCAAGGCTAGGATTGTGAACATTAACATGCAACCAATTGTGACCAAAATGCAAGAGCCCAAACCCAATTTTAGAGCCCTAACAATTCGGCATTCATCAAACACCCTCCCAAAACCCATGATTTTTGCATTCTTCTTTCATGCATGTACTTAGAATGCAAAGTTGATGGGTTTTAAAACAACAATTCGAAGCATATTTCAACAACTTCGACTCTAGATACCATTGTTGGGATTTAACAAGTTTGATATATCTTAAAACCTTTTAAGAATCATTATAAATGGAAGCGTGTAATGATCATGTTTTACTTGTTAAACTTTAACCAATTTAAAGCTAAATCCCATGGATCAAGTTGTGAACATTATGCTTACAATTAACAAGAAAAGGAAGAGTTATATACCTCCTTAAAACAAGTTTAAGGGCTATTCAAAATGGTAGTAAGATGATGAACAAAAGTGTAGAACTTCAAGCCTTTGAAGCACCAAAACCACCCTTGATTTAAGTTAGGATTTAGACACTTAATGAGCTAAATAACCAAGCAAGAACCTCTTCCTTTTGAGCTTACTGATTTGGACAGCAGCTACCTTCAAAAGTTGGTGATGAATGGAGTTCCAAAACTATGGAACCTCAAGAGATAATACCCCAAGCCAACCTCCAACACCTAGTACTTTAGTTAGGATTTAATGACACTTGATTAGAGCTTGCAAAGATCAAAATTTGAACTCCTTTTGACCTCCAAAAGGCCACGGCAGCAGGCAGCAAAAGGGGCTAAATTGTGTGCAGTTTTTATGATCTTTTGATTTGTGTTACATCCATTACTTGAGTCAAGACCTAGGTAGACTACTTAAGCATGTACCTAAGGAGTTGTGCTATCTTAAAAGTGACAAAACAAAGCATGGGTGTCTCCTTGGAGACTCCAAAATCTGCACACTATTAATTTTATAACAAGGTTTATATTTTATACAACTTGTTATAAAATACTTTGTAATTATATAAAACTTGTTATATAAAGTATGCATTTGTTAAATCACTTATTTTATAAACCAATTTTATAAAATATAACACAACATAATTATTTAAACCTATAAATAATTAAATACAAATTATCCAAATAATTTGTTTCAAGTAATAACATTTCAGAAAACCGATTTCTTAAAGTTCAAGTGTCGCGTATTTATTTAATGATCCAGTCGTTAAGATTAAATACAAATAAAGTGTTGGTAAGCTTGTTATTGGGTATGACCCGACTTGGATCATAACATGTTGGCCACATTAATTTAATATGTCTCTCGGGCATACGAAATACCTTCAATCTCCCACTTGCACGAGAAACATAAGAAATTAATGCAAGTGACGGATACCACCTAACGACCGTCCATCACCCCCAATATGTTATGACTTTGTGCCATTCAATAACATCATCCTTTTCGAGTTCCCGTCTCGAACATGAATAGGTGAATCTATCATTATTTCCTTTCGTCCTAGATGTCATGTTAAATCTAAGAGATACAGAGTGATCACTCTCTTATAGTTTTAACTTTATCAGGCCTTAGACATCTGACTCTCAACGAATAAGAGGGACAAATTCCATCTTGACTACATACGTCCTAAATATGTATCTTGCATTGTACCTGAGCTCTCCCTTATGAACTACCATATTTCAGACTAGCGAAGGAAAGAATCAAGGCACAATACTTGGTAAATATCCGAACCCAATATGTATCTCAGGTCAGAGGATACAATGATATTCGCCTTTAATCAAGACTACATGTGATCGACCACAAAGGCTCTATTTAGTAAGTCTTGAGAGCGGGTCTTCCAATATTTGTGTCCCACAAATATCTATGAACCTTGGTTGCAACCTTGCCCCACATTCATCCCGTGAATGTATACCAATCCAAGTTCATAATAGTCTAAACCTCACACTTGTTCCCACGAATGTGATCGACTACGGAATTTTAGAATAATTACTTATTCATGGATAAAATATGCAAAATAGGAACATAACTCAAGATAAATTAATGCCATAATTGTATAAATGAGTTTGAACTACTTCGTTCCGTTACAATACTTAAAACAGATCATGACCAATCACTAGAATATCGATGCCCTAACGCACAAACATGTCCAGCATGTTTTGATCCATGTAAGAGCTTCGTGAGAGGATCCGCTATGTTAAGATCTGTGTGAACTTTGCGAATACATATCTTTCCCTTTTCAACTTCATCCCTTATGTAGTTGAATCTCCGCTCAATGTGACGGGTCTTTTGGTGAGCACGAGGTTCTTTGATTTGAGCAATCGCACCCTCGTTGTCACAAAAGATCTCAAGAGGGTCCTGAATGGATGGGACCACTCCTAAGTCGTCTATGAATTTCTTCATCCATGCAGCTTCCTGAGCTGCCAATGAGGCGGCAATGTACTCCGACTCTGTAGTGGATAATGCAACAACATCCTGTTTTGAACTCTTCCAAGAGACCGCACCACCATTTAATGTGAAGACATAACCGGATTGTGATCGAGAATCATCTCGATCAGTTTGGAAACTCGCATCCACGTAACCTTTTACAGCGAGTTCCTCCTCACCTGTAGTGACCCGAACTTTTCCATGTTTATATATATTAATTGAGATTGATATTTACATGATTAAATGTTTCCAACATGTTAAGCAATCAAACTTGTTAAGACTTGATTAATTGAAATATGTTTCATATAGACAATTGACCACCCAAGTTGACCGGTGATTCACGAACGTTAAAACTTGTAAAAACTATATGATGACATATATATGGATATATATATATAGTTAACATGATACTATGATAAGTAAACATATCATTAAGTATATTAACAATGAACTACATATGTAAAAACAAGACTACTAACTTAATGATTTTTAAACGAGACATATATGTAACGATTATCGTTGTAAAGACATTTAATGTATATATATCATATTAAGAGATATTCATACATGATAATATCATGATAATATAATAATTTAAAATCTCATTTGATATTATAAACATTGGGTTAACAACATTTAACAAGATCGTTAACCTAAAGGTTTCAAAACAACACTTACATGTAACGACTAACGATGACTTAACGACTCAGTTAAAATGTATATACATGTAGTGTTTTAATATGTATTTATACACTTTTGAAAGACTTCAATACACTTATCAAAATACTTCTACTTAACAAAAATGCTTACAATTACATCCTCGTTCAGTTTCATCAACAATTCTACTCGTATGCACCCGTATTCGTACTCGTATAATACACAGCTTTTAGATGTATGTACTATTGGTATATACACTCCAATGATCAGCTCTTAGCAGCCCATGTGAGTCACCTAACACATGTGGGAACCATCATTTGGCAACTAGCATGAAATATCTCATAAAATTACAAAAATATGAGTAATCATTCATGACTTATTTACATGAAAACAAAATTACATATCCTTTATATCTAATCCATACACCAACGACCAAAAACACATACAAACACTTTCATTCTTCAATTTTCTTCATCTAATTGATCTCTCTCAAGTTCTATCTTCAAGTTCTAAGTGTTCTTCATAAATTCCAAAAGTTCTAGTTTCATAAAATCAAGAATACTTTCAAGTTTGCTAGCTCACTTCCAATCTTGTAAGGTGATCATCCAACCTCAAGAAATCTTTGTTTCTTATAGTAGGTTATCATTCTAATACAAGGTAATAATCATATTCAAACTTTGGTTCAATTTCTATAACTATAACAATCTTATTCCAAGTGATGATCTTACTTGAACTTGTTTTCGTGTCATGATTCTGCTTCAAGAACTTCGAGCCATCCAAGGATCCATTGAAGCTAGATCCATTTTTCTCTTTTCCAGTAGGTTTATCCAAGGAACTTAAGGTAGTAATGATGTTCATAACCTCATTCGATTCATACATATAAAGCTATCTTATTCGAAGGTTTAAACTTGTAATCACTAGAACATAGTTTAGTTAATTCTAAACTTGTTCGCAAACAAAAGTTAATCCTTCTAACTTGACTTTTAAAATCAACTAAACACATGTTCTATATCTATATGATATGCTAACTTAATGATTTAAAACCTGGAAACACGAAAAACACCGTAAAACCGGATTTACGCCGTCGTAGTAACACCGCGGGCTGTTTTGGGTTAGTTAATTAAAAACTATGATAAACTTTGATTTTAAAGTTGTTATTCTGAGAAAATGATTTTTATTATGAACATGAAACTATATCCAAAAATTATGATTAAACTCAAAGTGGAAGTATGTTTTCTAAAATGGTCATCTAGACGTCATTCTTTCGACTGAAATGACTACCTTTACAAAAATGACTTGTAACTTATTTTTCCGACTATAAACCTATACTTTTCTGTTTAGATTCATAAAATAGAGTTCAATATGAAACCATAGCAATTTGATTCACTCAAAACGGATTTAAAATGAAGAAGTTATGGGTAAAACAAGATTGGATAATTTTTCTCATTTTAGCTACGTGAAAATTGGTAACAAATCTATTCCAACCATAACTTAATCAACTTGTATTGTATATTATGTAATCTTGAGATACCATAGACACGTATACAATGTTTCGACCTATCATGTCGATGAAGGTATTTCGTATGTCCGAGAGACATATTAAATTAACGTGGCTGACGTGTTATGATCCAAGTCGGGTCATACCCAATAACAAACTTACCGACACCTTATTCGTCTTTGATCTTAACGATTGAATTGTTGATTAAATACGCGACACTTGAACTTTGAGAAAAATGGTTTTCTTAAATAATACTTGGTGTATATATATATATATATATATATAAATTATGGAATAATTTATGTTATATGGAATTAATTATTTATGGGTTAAATAATTAATTAATTTATGTTACATTTATATAAATTGGTTTTATATAAATAAAATGTACATAAATTAAATTGCAAGTTTATAAAATGTGCATTATAAATATATGGAAGTTTTATATAAACATATAACTTGTTTAAAACTAATTAATTTAAACAAAAGATGGAGTGGCCTTGGAGTTGTAAGTAAGCATGCTAATGACTCCAACACTTGTCCATACTTTCCCACTTCCATATACATGCACTTTGACTCCTTGGTGGAATAACATACTTGCAAAATACATCAAAAAAAACTGCACAAAGACTCCCATTCTACTGCTGCAGGCCGTGGGGTTTAGGGAGCAAGAAGGGGTTCATAATTTGGTTTTGTAAGTTTAATTCAAGTGTTAATTAAATCCTAACCAAAGTACAAGGTGTTGGTTACAAGTTTGGGGTATAATCTCTTGAGGTTTCATCCATTTGAAGCTCCATTCAACATCATCATCTTCATCACTTTCAACTAGCTTGGAATAGGTATAACATCTTATTCTTGCTTGTAGTTTGTAAGCTTATTTCTCAACTTGATCCTTTTCTTGGGATTTAACTTTTATATGGTTAAAGATTAACATGTTCCAAAATGGTAATTACATGCTTCCGTTTTTAATTGATTCTTAAATGGTTTTAAGTATCATGAAACTTGTTAAATCCCAACAATGGTATCTAGAGCCGAAGTTGATGAAATATGCTTCGAGATGATATGTTAAACCCACTATATTTTTGCATTTTATGAACATGCATGATAGTAGAATGCAAAAATTTTAGGGTTTGGGTGGGTTTGGTATTTAGGCCGAATTTAAGGAGACCCAAAATGGGTTTTTGGGTTCTTCCATTTGGTCTAATTTTGGTTGTATGTAATGTTCACAATCCTAGCCTTGACCTTGTGTTGCATGCATGTGTGTTTGGTTGATTTATGATTCATTTGGTATGTATTATCATTCATTCAAAAGGCATGTAATAATTATTCAATTGGTTTGTAATTATATTCATTTGGCTATGTAATTTATTTTATATTTGGTATGTAAAATAGATTAGGTTGTATTTCATTTTCTAGACAAAATGTATTAGGATATATTTTGTAAAATGATGAAGATGATGAAGACTTGAAGAACACATGAAGAAGCATTTGGATGCAAGATTAAGTGGGAGGTTAAAACCTCCTACTTTGTGTTATAACCCCTTAACCGGTGGCATTTGTTTTCGGCTAAACAAATGTCTACCAAAATGGCTTGATTGTGAACATATGATTTTGCATGCGTGGTTGTTTTGTATGATTATGTGGATTGTATGTTTGTATGCTACAAGTTAATCACACAAGTTAACAACAAACTAAAATGGCAATTTAAATTGGTTAAAATTGACATTATTAACGACATGCAAAACGTCAATTTAAATGGTTAAATTAAAAACGGCTAAAAGGACATTAATAATCGGTTATTAAGAACATGATAAGGATCATACATATGAAATGGTTTATAACTAGTAATTGGCTTACTAAAAGGACATGAAAATAGGTTTTTCATAAAACACTACACACCAAATGCATGTTGGTGTATAGCATTTTGTTTTCTAAAACTAGAATGTAGAAAACATAAAATCCCTTTAACTAATACAAGGTAAACAAGTTAAACGCCATCCTTTTGTGGAAACACTTAGACATATTAGGAATCTCTTGATGGGATAAAGGTCACCTAACCGTCATGAGTGAACTAATATGAATAAGGTACACTTTGCATACATGTGGGATAAAGGTCACCTAACCACTTGTATGTTAAGTCTACATGTCTACACAAGTAGGACGACTTGATTTGGGAATCATGAACTTAGGGTCACCGAAGCATGAGGAACAAATAGGCGTTTGATGGGATTAATATGCCATGCAAAAGGATTGCATGATCCCATAAAATTAGAAGTTGCAAAAGGATTGCAATTGTCATTATGATTACCTAGCTAAATCAAATGACGGGATAAAGGTCACCTAACCGGAATTTGACTTACCGTTGGATTCTAATATTTAAATAAAACAAATTAAAAGGGTATTGTTTATTAAATCTAAAATCGATACTTAAACGAACCTTGTTAATTTTGTAGATGGCCGCCAATAACAACAACAACATTCCAAACGCACCACTTAACCTAAACCACCTATCATTAAGGTCTCTCTTAGAGAAAGACAAACTCAACCATACAAACTTTATGGATTGGTTCCGCAATCTTCGGATTGTCCTCAAACAAGAGGATAAAATGTATGTGCTTGAGGACCCCATTCCCGATCAACCGGATGAGAATGATGTGGATGCAATGGCCTCTTACGATAAGTATTGCCACGACTCCCTTCAAGTCTCATGCTTAATGCTTGGGACTATGATACCCGAACTCCAAAAGGATTTCGAGCATCATAGTGCATACGACATGATAACGCAATTGAAGGAGATGTTCCTTCAACAAGCGCGTGTCGAGCGATTCGAAACGGTTCGGGCGCTACATGCTTGTCGTATGGACGATACCCAATCGGTTTCATCTTATGTACTTAAGATGAAAAGCCTTATCAATCGTGCTAACCGTCTTAACCTAAACATATCTAATGAGTTAGCCACCGATCTTATCCTTAACTCCCTATCGAAAAGGTTTGATCAATTTGTAATTAATTACAATATGAATGGGATGGATAAGAGCATAGGTGAGCTTCACGGTATGCTTAGAACGGCGGAAACTAGCATGGGTAAGAGGGCTTTACCCGTGTTAGCAATCGATCAAGGTGGGTCCAAAAGTAAGACCTCTAAGCCAAAGGTGGCTAAGAGAAAAGGACCCGCCTATCAAGGCAAAGGGAAAGGGAAGATGGTTACCCCAACCATCAACAAGGCTAAGAAGCAAAAGGTAGCCGAGAAGGCAAACCCCAAGGAAGACCCATGTTTCGGTTGCGGTGAGATGGGTCATTGGAAACGAAACTGTCCGGTCTACCTTAAGGAGTTGAAGGAGAAGAGGGATGCGGGGAAAACCTCAGGTAATATATATATGGTATATATAGAGCTTAGTATTACTTCTTCTAATACATGGGTATTAGACACGGGATGTGGAACTCATATTTGCAATTCTTTGCAGGGGTTCAAAAGAAGTAACAAGCAAACGGGAACATCAAGTCTCTTCATGGGGAATGGAGCTAAAGTGCAAGTGAAGGCTCAAGGAGACTTTGTGTTAAAGCTTCCAAGTGGTTTGGAACTTATTTTGAAAGATGTTTTGTATGCACCCGATTTATGTCGAAACATTATTTCCATTTCCCGTTTGAAACAATGTGGTTTTAATCCTAATTTTGTTAATGATGATATCCATATTTATTTAGATAATGTATTCTATTTCAAGGCTTCACCTTCAAATGGAATTTATGAATTGGTTCATGATGACACATCATCTAGTAGCTCAATGTACCATACAAGCACCAAGAAACTCAAAAGGGATTTGAGTGATTCCTACTTATGGCATTGTCGCCTTGGTCACATAAACAAGAACCGAATACATACACTTCAAAAGAATGGACTTTTGAAATCAAATGAAATGGATTCGTTTGAAGTATGTGAATCTTGTTTACAAGGCAAGATGACTAAAGCACCTTTCAAAGGGACCTATGAAAGGGCTAAAGATTTATTGGGATTAATACATTCGGATGTATGTGGACCCTTTAAACCCATGACTAGGAATGGTGAAAGATACTTTTTTACTTTCATTGATGACTTTAGTCGTTTCGGATATGTCTACTTATTAAGACACAAGGACGAAACGTTTGAAGTATTCAAAGAATATCAAAACGAAGTACAAAATCAACTCAATAGGACAATTAAGGTACTTCGTACCGATAGAGGAGGTGAATACCTAAGCGATGCCTTCCAAGATCATCTTAGGAGTTGTGGGATTATCTCACAACTTACTCCACCCGGAACACCCCAACTTAATGGAGTTTCCGAAAGGAGGAACCGAACCCTAATGGATATGGTTCGATCTATGATGGCAAGAAGCTCGTTACCTCTATCATTTTGGGGTTATTGTCTAAGCTCCGCGGCTCGTATTTTAAATATGGCCCCAACCAAGAAAGTGGAACAAACTCCTCACGAGATGTGGTTTGGTAAACCTCCATCTCTATCATACTTAAAGGTATGGGGATGTGAAGCTTATCCTAAGCGTTACGTCCCTAATAAGTTGAATGCTCGATCCACGAAGTGTATCTTCATAGGATATCCCAAGGATGATATGGGATACTATTTCTATGATCCATCCGAGCAGAATGTATTTGTTGCTCGGAAGGCGGAATTCCTTGAAACTAAGTTCCTAATGAGAGGAATTAGTGAAAGGAAGATAGATCTTGAAGAGGTTCAAGATCAAGTAGATGATACACAATTGGTGGACACTAGCACTCAACATGAAATTGTTGATAGTGATCAAATGAATGATCAAAATACACAAGACATTCGTAGATCTGGTAGGATTAGCAATCCTCCTGAGAGATATGGGTTTCTCATAGATGGTTGCTATACGGTTGATTTGGATGAACCAACAAACTACCAAGATGCTTTATCAAGGATTGATAAAGATAAATGGCAGGAAGCCATGAACGCCGAGATGCAATCCATGTATGAAAACCAAGTGTGGGAACTTGTTGAGCAACCTCCTAGCTCTAAGCTAGTTGATTGCAAATGGCTTTTCAAAATGAAAACCGACATACATGGAAACTTGGATACATATAAAGCTAGACTTGTTGCAAAAGGTTTCACTTAAACTCAAGGGGTTGATTATGATGAAACTTTCTCGCCTGTGGCAATGCTAAAGTCTATTAGGATATTATTTGCCATTGCTGCTCACTACGACTATGAAATATGGCAAATGGATGTCAAAACTGCTTTCCTAAATGGATATCTTATGGAAGATGTCTATATGGTCCAGCCTGAAGGTTTTGTTGATCCAAAATATCCTAAAAGGGTATGCAAGTTAAAGAAGTCAATCTACGGATTGAAACAAGCATCTAGAATGTGGAATCATCGTTTTAATGAGGAAGCCGAGAAATTTGGCTTCATTAAAAATGGTGATGAAGCTTGTGTATATAAGAAAGCTAGTGGGAGCACTATCATGTTCCTTGTACTATATGTGGATGATATATTATTATTTGGGAATGATATTACCACAATGCAAGGAGTCAAAACTTGGCTAAAGAGTTGCTTCTCCATTAAGGATCTTGGAGATGCACAATACATATTGGGGATAGGAATCTATAGGAATAGATCCAAGAGATTGATAGGTTTAAGTCAAAGTACATACATTGATAAAATCTTGAAAAGGTTCAAGATGGAAAACTCTAAGAGAGGTTTGGTACCTATTCAAAAGGGAACCGTTCTCAGTTCATCTCAGTGTCCTGCCACGAAAGATGAACAAGAGAGAATGAAGAAAGTCCCATACGCATCTGCTATTGGGTCTATCATGTATGCAATGATATGTACTAGACCGGATGTGTCATGCGCTCTAAGCTTGACAAGTAGATACCAGAACAACCCAGGAAACAGTCATTGGATTGCTGTTAAAAGTATATTGAAATACCTCAGGAGAACTAAGGATATGTTTCTAATATATGGGTCTGGTGAGGAGGAACTCGCCGTAAAAGGTTACGTGGACGCGAGTTTCCAAACTGATCGAGATGACTCTCGATCACAATCCGGTTATGTCTTCATGTTAAATGGTGGTGCGGTCTCTTGGAAGAGTTCGAAACAGGAGGTTGTTGCGTTATCCACTACAGAGTCGGAGTACATTGCCGCCTCACTGGCAGCTCAGGAAGCTGCATGGATGAAGAAATTCATCGACGACTTAGGAGTGGTCCCTTCCATTCAGGACCCTCTTGAGATCTTTTGTGACAACGAGGGTGCGATTGCTCAAATCAAGGAACCTCGTGCTCATCAAAAGACTCGTCACATTGAGCGGAGATTCAACTACATCAGAGATGAGGTTGAAAAGGGAAAGATATGTATTCACAAAGTTCACACAGATCAAAATGTTGCGGATCCACTCACGAAGCTTTTACATGGGCCAAAACATGAGGGACATGTTTGTGCATTGGGGCTTCGATATTCTAGTGATTGGAAATGATCCATTTTATGTATTGTAACGGAACGAATTAGTTCAAACTCATTAATATAATTATGGTATTAATTTAATTATGAGTCATGTTCCAATTTTGCATATTTTATCCATGAATAAACTATTATTCTAAATTCCGTAGTCGATCACATTTGTGGGAACAAGTGTGAGGTTTAGACTATTATGAACTCGGATTGGTATACATTCAGGTTGAATGTGGGGCAAGGTTGCAACCAAGGTTCATAGATATTTGTGGGATACAAATATTGGAAGACCCGCTCTCAAGAATTACTGTATAGAGCCTTTGTGGTTGATCACATGTAATCTTGAGTAAAGGAGAATATCATTGTATCCTCTGACCTGAGATACATATTGGGTTCGGATATTCACCAAGTACTGTGCCTTGATTCTTTCCTTTGCTATTCTGAAACATGGTAGTACATAAGGAAGAACTCAGGTATATTACAAAGTGTATATCTAGGACGTATGTAGTCAAGATGGAATTTGTCCCTCTTATTCGTTGAGAGTCAGATGTCTAAGGCCTGAAAAGTTAAATCTATAAGAGAGTGATCACTCTGTATCTCTTGGATTTAACATGACATCTAGGACGAAAGGAAATAATGAAAGATTCACCTAATCATATTCGAGATGGAACTCGAAAGGGATGATGTTATTGAATGGCACAAAGTCATAACATATTAGGGGTGATGGACGGTGTGTTAGGCTGTATCCATCACTTGCATTAATTTCTTATGTTTCTCGTGCAAGTGGGAGATTGAAGGTATTTCGTATGCCCGAGAGACATATTAAATTAACGTGGCTGACGTGTTATGATCCAAGTCGGGTCATACCCAATAACAAACTTACCGACACCTTATTCGTCTTTGATCTTAACGATTGAATTGTTGATTAAATACGCGACACTTGAACTTTGAGAAAAATGGTTTTCTTAAATAATACTTGGTGTATATATATATATATATATATATATATATATAAATTATGGAATAATTTATGTTATATGGAATTAATTATTTATGGGTTAAATAATTAATTAATTTATGTTACATTTATATAAATTGGTTTTATATAAATAAAATGTACATAAATTAAATTGCAAGTTTATAAAATGTGCATTATAAATATATGGAAGTTTTATATAAACATATAACTTGTTTAAAACTAATTAATTTAAACAAAAGATGGAGTGGCCTTGGAGTTGTAAGTAAGCATGCTAATGACTCCAACATTTGTCCATACTTTCCCACTTCCATATACATGCACTTTGACTCCTTGGTGGAATAACATACTTGCAAAATACATAAAAAAAAACTGCACAAAGACTCCCATTCTACTGCTGCAGGCCGTGGGGTTTAGGGAGCAAGAAGGGGTTCATAATTTGGTTTTGTAAGTTTAATTCAAGTGTTAATTAAATCCTAACCAAAGTACAAGGTGTTGGTTACAAGTTTGGGGTATAATCTCTTGAGGTTTCATCCATTTGAAGCTCCATTCAACATCATCATCTTCATCACTTTCAACTAGCTTGGAATAGGTATAACATCTTATTCTTGCTTGTAGTTTGTAAGCTTATTTCTCAACTTGATCCTTTTCTTGGGATTTAACTTTTATATGGTTAAAGATTAACATGTTCCAAAATGGTAATTACATGCTTCCGTTTTTAATTGATTCTTAAATGGTTTTAAGTATCATGAAACTTGTTAAATCCCAACAGTCGACACATCTATATATATTTCGGAACAACCATAGACACTCTATATGTGAATGTTGGAGTTAGCTATACAGGGTTGAGGTTGATTCCAAAATATATATAGTTTGAGTTGTGATCAATACTGAGATACGTATACACTGGGTCGTGGATTGATTCAAGATAATATTTATAGATTTATTTCTGTACATCTAACTGTGGACAACTAGTTGTAGGTTACTAACGAGGACAGCTGACTTAATAAACTTAAAACATCAAAATATATTAAAAGTGTTGTAAATATATTTTGAACATACTTTGATATATATGTATATATTGTTATAGGTTCGTGAATCAACCAGTGGCCAAGTCTTACTTCCCGACGAAGTAAAAATCTGTGAAAGTGAGTTATAGTCCCACTTTTAAAATCTAATATTTTTGGGATGAGAATACATGCAGGTTTTATAAATGATTTACAAAATAGACACAAGTACGTGAAACTACATTCTATGGTTGAATTATCGAAATCGAATATGCCCTTTTTTATTAAGTCTGGTAATCTAAGAATTAGGGAACAGACACCCTAATTGACGCGAATCCTAAAGATAGATCTATTGGGCCTAACAAACCCCATCCAAAGTACCGGATGCTTTAGTACTTCGAAATTTTATATCATGTCCGAAGGGTGTCCCGGAATGATGGGGATATTCTTATATATGCATCTTGTTAATGTCGGTTACCAGGTGTTCACCATATGAATGATTTTTATCTCTATGTATGGGATGTGTATTGAAATATGAAATCTTGTGGTCTATTGTTACGATTTGATATATATAGGTTAAACCTATAACTCACCAACATTTTTGTTGACGTTTAAAGCATGTTTATTCTCAGGTGAATATTAAGAGCTTCCGCTGTTGCATACTAAAATAAGGACAAGATTTGGAGTCCATGTTTGTATGATATTGTGTAAAAACTGCATTCAAGAAACTGATTTCGATGTAACATATTTGTATTGTAAACCATTATGTAATGGTCGTGTGTAAACAGGATATTTTAGATTATCATTATTTGATAATCTACGTAAAGCTTTTTAAACCTTTATTTATGAAATAAAGGTTATGGTTTGTTTTAAAAATGAATGCAGTCTTTGAAAAACGTCTCATATAGAGGTCAAAACCTCGCAACGAAATCAATTAATATGGAACGTTTTTAATCAATAAGAACGGGACATTTCAGTTGGTATCCGAGCGTTGGTCTTAGAGAACCAGAATTTTTCATTAGTGTGTCTTATCGAGTTTGTTAGGATGCATTAGTGAGTCTGGACTTCGACCGAGTTTACTTGAAAAATGATTGCTTAACAAATTTTGTTGGAAACTATATATTTTTAACATGTGAATATTATGTGATATATTAATCTCTTAACGCGTTTGATATTATGTGATAGATGTCTACCTCTAGAACAAGTCCCATTGACTCACCTAATAATAATGAAGAGTCAAATGTAAATTGGAATGATTCGTGGACTGATTCACAAGTTCCCGAAGAGGAACCGGAAGAAGAGTTGGAACCGGAAGAAGAATCGGAACCGGAAGAAGAATCGGAACCGGATGAAGAAATAGAACCGGTGGGGGAAATAATAAAACGGTTAAGTAAAAGAAAATCCTCAACCAACCGACCAAGGTTAATTATGGTCAATGGTGTTTCCGCCAAGGAAGCAAAATATTGGGAGGATTACCAATTCTCCGATGAATCGGATTCCGACGAGAATTCCGATGATGTTATAGAAATTACCCCAACTGAATTTAAAAAGGCAAAAGAAAATAATAAGGGAAAGGGCATAAAAATAGAGAAATCTAATTCCAACCCCGATGAACTTTATATGTATCGTCAACGCCCGAAGTCCTTAAGTTGTAACAATGACCCGGGAACCTCTAAACCACCAGGTTTTTCTAAACCAATGTGGACAACGACGGCTCGTATTAGGGGAACATCATATATCCCTAGAAATTTGGCAAAACGAACCAAAACCGAAGAAAAAGAAACGAGCGAGTCGGAATAAGATAGTTGTATTCGTGTGGTGTAATATATGTAATATAGTGTTCTTATGCTTTATGATATATGTAAAAATTGCTTGTATTAATAAGTATTTTTTTTATGAATCTAACTCTTGTCTATTTTACAGTTTAAAAACACAAAATGGATACACAACCTAATATTTTAAAAGACCTACCCGGAGACATGATTGATGAAATCTTGTCTAGAGTCGGCCAGAATTCCTCGGCACAACTATTTAAGGCGAGATCAGTTTGTAAGACATTCGAAGAACGTTCCAAGAATGTCTTGGTTTATAAGAGACTTTCGTTTGAAAGATGGGGGATATCACATTGGGAAACCCATAAGTTACGATGTGTTTACTTTGACACATATATTGCGGGGAACCCAAATGCTATTTTACGCAACGGGTTAAGAAATTATTTTGACTCAATATATCCGAATGTTGGACTTCGTGATTTAGAAAAAGCGGCTAACATGCAACATAAAGAAGCATGTTATGCTTACGGATTAGTAATGTTCGCTTCTCACCAAAGTGAGAACAAGAACATCGGGCTACAACTATTAAACAAAACGTTTCCACAAGTGACGGAGTCGGTAATTGGGGTAAGAAATGAGGTTTTTAGATTATTACGGGACTGTTGGACATTACGTAACCCTCATCCCTTTGACGACGTTACAACACGCTGTCTTATCAACGGCCATAACGGTTATGTTGCACAAGACCAAGGATGGGAAGTAGTCCTAGTAAAACCAGAATGCATGACTTGTTTCTGGACGTATGAATTACGTGTCTTTATTGCCTTTGCTGAACGACTTGTGTACTAGCTAGAATTATCTTCACAACTATCTTGTATCAAAGTTATTGTGTGCTATATTTCATGCTTTATGTAAAATAAGCGGTATTGTAAGTTTGTAAAATATTGTATAAAAGTTTGAACGCGAAATATTATTATAATCAGTTTTTCATATAGAATTGTAGTAGTTGAATTGTATATTAGCTACTAAGTATGAACTTAACGGGTAGGTACTACCCGAATTTAAACTTATAAAACGCTAATATGAAGAAAAAGCTTTTATAAATGAGTTCATATTATGCTACGAAATACTATTAACTACTCTTAATATTCTGTATGATTAACTTGTTCCATTTAACTATTTTGAAGGAAATGGCACCGACTACTCGACACACCGTGAATATGAATGAAGAGGAATTCCGTACTTTTCTAGCTTCAAACATAGCCGCAGTACAGGCTGCGCTACATACCAACAATAACCTTGGATCTAGCAGTACAGGAAATCGTGTAGGATGCACCTACAAAGAATTCACTGCCTGCAAACCTTTGGAATTTGATGGAACCGAAGGACCGATCGGATTGAAACGGTGGACCGAGAAGGTCGAATCGGTGTTTACCATAAGTAAGTGTACTGAAGAGGACAAAGTAAAGTACGCTACGCATACCTTCACAGGTTCTGCGTTAACATGGTGGAATACCTATCTAGAGCAAGTGGGACAAGACGATGCGTACGCACTACCGTGGTCAGCATTCAAGCACTTGATGAATGAGAAGTACCGTCCCAGAACCGAGGTCAATAAGCTCAAGACAGAACTTAGAGGGTTACGAACCCAAGGATTTGATATTACCACGTACGAAAGACGATTCACAGAATTGTGCCTATTGTGTCCGGGAGCATTCGAAGATGAGGAAGAGAAGTTCGACGCGTTTGTGAAAGGATTACCGGAAAGAATCCAAGAAGATATAAGTTCACACGAGCCCGCCTCCATACAACAGGCATGTAGAATGGCTCACAAACTCGTGAACCAAATTGAAGAAAGAATTAAAGAACAGACTACTGAAGAGGCCAATGTGAAGCAAGTCAAAAGAAAGTGGGAGGAAAACGGTGATAAGAATCACCAATACAACAACAACAGCAATTACAACAATAATCGCAACAATTATCCCAACAATCGCAACATCAATCGCAACTACAACAAACGGCCCAACAACAACAACAACAACAACAACAACAACAACAGCAACTACAACAATCATCCCAACAACAATAATAACCGCAACAACAACAACAATCAGAAGCAGCTATGCCAAAGGTGTGAAAAGAATCACTCGGGGTTCTGCACCAAATTTTGCAACAAGTGTAAAAGAAATGGTCATAGCGCGGCGAAGTGTGAGGTCTACGGACCAGGGGTTAATAGAACGAAAGGAACAAATGGTGTCGGAACGAGTAATGGCGGAGCAAGTAGTGTCGGAGCAAGTTATGCCAATGTAGTTTGTTATAAATGTGGAAAACCGAGCCACATTATTAGAAATTGCCCGAACCAGGAGAACACCAATGGACAAGGCCGTGGAAGAGTTTTCAATATTAATGCGGCAGAGGCACAGGAAGACCCGGAGCTTGTTACGGGTACGTTTCTTATTGACAATAAATCTGCTTACGTTTTATTTGATTCGGGTGCGGATAGAAGCTATATGAGTAGAGATTTTTGTGCTAAATTAAGTTGTCCATTGACGCCTTTGGATAGTAAATTTTTACTCGAATTAGCAAATGGTAAATTAATTTCAGCAGATAATATATGTCGGAATCGAGAAATTAAACTGGTTAGCGAAACATTTAAGATTGATTTGATACCAGTAGAGTTAGGGAGTTTTGATGTGATAATCGGTATGGACTGGTTGAAAGAAGTGAAAGCGGAGATCGTTTGTTACAAAAATGCAATTCACATTATACGAGAAAAAGGAAAACCCTTAATGGTGTACGGAGAAATGGGCAACACGAAGCTACATCTTATTAGTAATTTGAAGGCACAAAAACTAATAAGAAAAGGTTGCTATGCTGTTCTAGCACACGTCGAGAAAGTACAAACTGAAGAAAAGAGCATCAATGATGTTCCCGTCGCAAAAGAATTTCCTGATGTATTTCCGAAAGAATTACCGGGATTACCCCCACATCGATCCGTTGAATTTCAAATAGATCTTGTACCAGGAGCTGTACCAATAGCTCGTGCTCCTTACAGACTCGCACCCAGCGAGATGAAAGAACTACAAAGCCAATTACAAGAACTTTTAGAGCGTGGTTTCATTCGACCAAGCACATCACCGTGGGGAGCTCCTGTTTTGTTTGTCAAGAAGAAAGATGGTACATTCAGGTTGTGTATCGACTACCGAGAGTTGAACAAACTTACCATCAAGAACCGCTACCCACTACCGAGAATCGATGACTTATTTGATCAACTACAAGGCTCGTCTGTTTATTCAAAGATTGACTTACGTTCCGGGTATCATCAAATGCGGGTGAAAGAAGATGATATTCCAAAGACTGCTTTCAGAACACGTTACGGTCATTACGAGTTTATGGTCATGCCGTTTGGTTTAACTAATGCACCAGCTGTGTTCATGGACCTTATGAACCGAGTGTGTGGACCATACCTTGACAAGTTTGTCATTGTTTTCATTGATGACATACTTATTTACTCAAAGAATGACCAAGAACACGGTGAACATTTGAGAAAGGTGTTAGAAGTATTGAGGAAGGAAGAATTGTACGCTAAGTTTTCAAAGTGTGCATTTTGGTTGGAAGAAGTTCAATTCCTCGGTCACATAGTGAACAAAGAAGGTATTAAGGTGGATCCGGCAAAGATAGAAACTGTTGAAAAGTGGGAAACCCCGAAAACTCCGAAACACATACGCCAGTTTTTAGGACTAGCTGGTTACTACAGAAGGTTCATCCAAGACTTTTCCAGAATAGCAAAACCCTTGACTGCATTAACGCATAAAGGGAAGAAATTTGAATGGAATGATGAACAAGAGAAAGCGTTTCAGTTATTGAAGAAAAAGCTAACTACGGCACCTATATTGTCATTGCCTGAAGGGAATGATAATTTTGTGATTTATTGTGATGCATCAAAGCAAGGTCTCGGTTGTGTATTAATGCAACGAACGAAGGTGATTGCTTATGCGTCTAGACAATTGAAGATTCACGAACAAAATTATACGACGCATGATTTGGAATTAGGCGCGGTTATTTTTGCATTAAAGACTTGGAGGCACTACTTATATGGGGTCAAAAGTATTATATATACCGACCACAAAAGTCTTCAACACATATTTAATCAGAAACAACTGAATATGAGGCAGCGTAGGTGGATTGAATTATTGAATGATTACGACTTTGAGATTCGTTACCACCCGGGGAAGGCAAATGTGGTAGCCGATGCCTTGAGCAGGAAGGACAGAGAACCCATTCGAGTAAAATCTATGAATATAATGATTCATAATAACATTATTACTCAAATAAAGAAGGCGCAACAAGGAGTTTTAAAAGAGGGAAATTTAAAGGATGAAATACCCAAAGGATCGGAGAAGCATCTTAATATTCGGGAAGACGGAACCCGGTATAGGGCTGAAAGGATTTGGGTACCAAAATTTGGAGATATGAGAGAAATGGTACTTAGAGAAGCTCATAAAACCAGATATTCAATACATCCTGGAACGGGGAAGATGTACAAGGATCTCAAGAAACATTTTTGGTGGCCGGGTATGAAAGCCGATGTTGCTAAATACGTAGGAGAATGTTTGACGTGTTCTAAGGTCAAAGCTGAGCATCAGAAACCATCAGGTCTACTTCAACAACCCGAAATCCCGGAATGGAAATGGGAAAACATTACCATGGATTTCATCACTAAATTGCCAAGGACTGCAAGTGGTTTTGATACTATTTGGGTAATAGTTGACTGTCTCACCAAATCAGCACACTTCTTGCCAATAAGAAAAGATGACAAGATGGAGAAGTTAGCACGACTGTATTTGAAGGAAGTCATCTCCAGACATGGAATACCAATCTCTATTATCTCTGATAGGGATGGCAGATTTATTTCAAGATTCTGGCAGACATTACAGCAAGCATTAGGAACTCGTCTAGACATGAGTACTGCCTATCATCCACAAACTGATGGTCAGAGCGAAAGGACGATACAAACGCTTGAAGACATGCTACGAGCATGTGTTATTGATTTCGGAAACAGTTGGGATCGACATCTACCGTTAGTAGAATTTTCCTACAACAACAGCTACCATTCAAGCATTGAGATGGCGCCGTTTGAAGCACTTTATGGTAGAAAGTGCAGGTCTCCGATTTGTTGGAGTGAAGTGGGGGATAGACAGATTACGGGTCCGGAGATTATACAAGAAACTACCGAGAAGATCATCCAAATTCAACAACGGTTGAAAACCGCCCAAAGTCGACAAAAGAGCTACGCTGACATTAAAAGAAAAGATATAGAATTTGAAATTGGAGAGATGGTCATGCTTAAAGTTGCACCTTGGAAAGGCGTTGTTCGATTTGGTAAACGAGGGAAATTAAATCCAAGGTATATTGGACCATTCAAGATTATTGATCGTATCGGACCAGTAGCTTACCGACTAGAGTTACCTCAACAACTCGCGGCTGTACATAACACTTTCCACGTCTCGAATTTAAAGAAATGTTTTGCTAAAGAAGATCTCACTATTCCGTTAGATGAAATCCAAATCAACGAAAAACTTCAATTCATCGAAGAACCCGTCGAAATAATGGATCGTGAGGTTAAAAGACTTAAGCAAAACAAGATACCAATTGTTAAGGTTCGATGGAATGCTCGTAGAGGACCCGAGTTCACCTGGGAGCGTGAAGATCAGATGAAGAAGAAATACCCGCATCTATTTCCAGAAGATTCGTCAACACCTTCAACAGCTTAAAATTTCGGGACGAAATTTATTTAACGGGTAGGTACTGTAGTGACCCGAACTTTTCCATGTTTATATATATTAATTGAGATTGATATTTACATGATTAAATGTTTCCAACATGTTAAGCAATCAAACTTGTTAAGACTTGATTAATTGAAATATGTTTCATATAGACAATTGACCACCCAAGTTGACCGGTGATTCACGAACGTTAAAACTTGTAAAAACTATATGATGACATATATATGGATATATATATAGTTAACATGATACTATGATAAGTAAACATATCATTAAGTATATTAACAATGAACTACATATGTAAAAACAAGACTACTAACTTAATGATTTTTAAACGAGACATATATGTAACGATTATCGTTGTAAAGACATTTAATGTATATATATCATATTAAGAGATATTCATACATGATAATATCATGATAATATAATAATTTAAAATCTCATTTGATATTATAAACATTGGGTTAACAACATTTAACAAGATCGTTAACCTAAAGGTTTCAAAACAACACTTACATGTAACGACTAACGATGACTTAACGACTCAGTTAAAATGTATATACATGTAGTGTTTTAATATGTATTTATACACTTTTGAAAGACTTCAATACACTTATCAAAATACTTCTACTTAACAAAAATGCTTACAATTACATCCTCGTTCAGTTTCATCAACAATTCTACTCGTATGCACCCGTATTCGTACTCGTACAATACACAGCTTTTAGATGTATGTACTATTGGTATATACACTCCAATGATCAGCTCTTAGCAGCCCATGTGAGTCACCTAACACATGTGGGAACCATCATTTGGCAACTAGCATGAAATATCTCATAAAATTACAAAAATATGAGTAATCATTCATGACTTATTTACATGAAAACAAAATTACATATCCTTTATATCTAATCCATACACCAACGACCAAAAACACCTACAAACACTTTCATTCTTCAATTTTCTTCATCTAATTGATCTCTCTCAAGTTCTATCTTCAAGTTCTAAGTGTTCTTCATAAATTCCAAAAGTTCTAGTTTCATAAAATCAAGAATACTTTCAAGTTTGCTAGCTCACTTCCAATCTTGTAAGGTGATCATCCAACCTCAAGAAATCTTTGTTTCTTACAGTAGGTTATCATTCTAATACAAGGTAATAATCATATTCAAACTTTGGTTCAATTTCTATAACTATAACAATCTTATTTCAAGTGATGATCTTACTTGAACTTGTTTTCGTGTCATGATTCTGCTTCAAGAACTTCGAGCCATCCAAGGATCCATTGAAGCTAGATCCATTTTTCTCTTTTCCAGTAGGTTTATCCAAGGAACTTAAGGTAGTAATGATATTCATAACCTCATTCGATTCATACATATAAAGCTATCTTATTCGAAGGTTTAAACTTGTAATCACTAGAACATAGTTTAGTTAATTCTAAACTTGTTCGCAAACAAAAGTTAATCCTTCTAACTTGACTTTTAAAATCAACTAAACACATGTTCTATATCTATATGATATGCTAACTTAATGATTTAAAACCTGGAAACACGAAAAACACCGTAAAACCGGATTTACGCCGTCGTAGTAACACCGCGGGCTGTTTTGGGTTAGTTAATTAAAAACTATGATAAACTTTGATTTTAAAGTTGTTATTCTGAGAAAATGATTTTTATTATGAACATGAAACTATATCCAAAAATTATGATTAAACTCAAAGTGGAAGTATGTTTTCTAAAATGGTCATCTAGACGTCATTCTTTCGACTGAAATGACTACCTTTACAAAAACGACTTGTAACTTATTTTTCCGACTATAAACCTATACGTTTCTGTTTAGATTCATAAAATAGAGTTCAATATGAAACCATAGCAATTTGATTCACTCAAAACGGATTTAAAATGAAGAAGTTATGGGTAAAACAAGATTGGATAATTTTTCTCATTTTAGCTACGTGAAAATTGGTAACAAATCTATTCCAACCATAACTTAATCAACTTGTATTGTATATTATGTAATCTTGAGATACCATAGACACGTATACAATGTTTCGACCTATCATGTCGACACATCTATATATATTTCGGAACAACCATAGACACTCTATATGTGAATGTTGGAGTTAGCTATACAGGGTTGAGGTTGATTCCAAAATATATATAGTTTGAGTTGTGATCAATACTGAGATACGTATACACTGGGTCGTGGATTGATTCAAGATAATATTTATAGATTTATTTCTGTACATCTAACTGTGGACAACTAGTTGTAGGTTACTAACGAGGACAGCTGACTTAATAAACTTAAAACATCAAAATATATTAAAAGTGTTGTAAATATATTTTGAACATACTTTGATATATATGTATATATTGTTATAGGTTCGTGAATCAACCAGTGGCCAAGTCTTACTTCCCGACGAAGTAAAAATCTGTGAAAGTGAGTTATATTCCCACTTTTAAAATCTAATATTTTTGGGATGAGAATACATGCAGGTTTTATAAATGATTTACAAAATAGACACAAGTACGTGAAACTACATTCTATGGTTGAATTATCGAAATCGAATATGCCCTTTTTTATTAAGTCTGGTAATCTAAGAATTAGGGAACAGACACCCTAATTGACGCGAATCCTAAAGATAGATCTATTGGGCCTAACAAACCCCATCCAAAGTACCGGATGCTTTAGTACTTCGAAATTTTATATCATGTCCGAAGGGTGTCCCGGAATGATGGGGATATTCTTATATATGCATCTTGTTAATGTCGGTTACCAGGTGTTCACCATATGAATGATTTTTATCTCTATGTATGGGATGTGTATTGAAATATGAAATCTTGTGGTCTATTGTTACGATTTGATATATATAGGTTAAACCTATAACTCACCAACATTTTTGTTGACGTTTAAAGCATGTTTATTCTCAGGTGAATATTAAGAGCTTCTGCTGTTGCATACTAAAATAAGGACAAGATTTGGAGTCCATGTTTGTATGATATTGTGTAAAAACTGCATTCAAGAAACTGATTTCGATGTAACATATTTGTATTGTAAACCATTATGTAATGGTCGTGTGTAAACAGGATATTTTAGATTATCATTATTTGATAATCTACGTAAAGCTTTTTAAACCTTTATTTATGAAATAAAGGTTATGGTTTGTTTTAAAAATGAATGCAGTCTTTGAAAAACGTCTCATATAGAGGTCAAAACCTCGCAACGAAATCAATTAATATGGAACGTTTTTAATCAATAAGAACGGGACATTTCATCACCAGACCCATATATTAGAAACATATCCTTAGTCCTCCTAAGGTATTTCAATATACTTTTAACAGTAATCCAATGACTGTTTCCTGGGTTATTCTGGTATCTACTTGTCAGGCTAAGAGCGCATGACACATCCGGTCTAGTGCATATCATTGCATACATGATAGACCCAATGGCAGACGCATATGGGACTTTCTTCATTCTCTCCTGTTCATCTTTCGTGGTGGGGCACTGAGATGAACTGAGAAGTGTTCCCTTTTGAATAGGTACCAAACCTTTCTTAGAGTTCTCCATCTTGAACCTTTTCAAGATCTTTTCAATGTATGCACTTTGATTCAAACCTATCAATTTCTTGGATCTATCCCTGTAGATCCCAATCCCCAAAACGTATTGTGCTTCTCCAAGATCCTTAATGGAGAAGCATTTACTTAACCAAGTTTTAACACCTTGCATTGCCAGAATATCGTTCCCAAATAACAATATATCATCCACATATAATACAAGGAACATGATAGTGCTCCCACTAGCTTTCTTATATACACAAGCTTCATCACCATTTTTAATGAAGCCAAATTTCTCAGCTTCCTCATTAAAATGATGATTCCACATTCTAGATGCTTGTTTCAATCCGTAGATTGACTTCTTTAACTTGCATACCTTTTTAGGATATTTCGGATCAACAAAACCTTCAGGCTGAACCATATAGACATCTTCCATAAGATATCCATTTAGGAAAGCGGTCTTGACATCCATTTGCCATATTTCGTAATCATAATGAGCAGCAATGGCGAATAATATCCTGATAGACTTTAGCATTGCCACAGGCAAAAAAGTTTCATCATAGTCAACCCCTTGAGTTTGAGTGAAACCTTTTGCTACAAGTCTAGCTTTGTATGTATCCAAGTTTTCATGTACGTCAGTTTTCATTTTGAAAAGCCATTTGCAATCAACTAGCCTAGAGCCAGGGGGTTGCGTAACAAGTTCCCAAACTTGGTTGTCATACATGGATTGCATCTCAGATTTCATGGCTTTCTGCCATTTATCTTTATCAATCCTTGATAAAGCATCTTGGTAGTTTGTTGGTTCATCCAAATCAACCGTATAGCAACCATCTATGAGAAACCCATATCTCTCAGGAGGATTGCTAATCCTACCAGATCTACGAATGTCTTGTGTATATTGATCATCCATTTGATCACTCTCAACATTTTCATGTTGAGTGCTAGTGTCAACCAATTGTGTATCATCTACTTGATCTTGAACCTCTTCAAGATCTATCTTCCTTTCACTATTTCCTTCCATTAGGAACTTAGTTTCAAGGAATTCCGCCTTCCGAGCAACAAATACATTCTGCTCGGATGGATCATAGAAATAGTATCCCATATCATCCTTGGGATATCCTATGAAGATACACTTCGTGGATCGAGCATCCAACTTATTAGGGACGTAACGCTTAGGATAAGCTTCACATCCCCATACCTTTAAGTATGATAGAGATGGAGGTTTTCCAAACCACATCTCATGAGGAGTTCGTTCCACTTTTTTGGTTGGGGCCATATTTAGAATACGAGCCGCGGAGCATAGACAATAACCCCAAAATGATAGAGGTAACGAGCTTCTTGCCATCATAGATTGAACCATATCCATTAGGGTTCGGTTCCTCCTTTCGGAAACTCCATTAAGTTGGGGTGTTCCGGGTGGAGTAAGTTGTGAGATAATCCCACAACTCCTAAGATGATCTTGGAAGGCATCGCTTAGGTATTCACCTCCTCTATCGGTACGAAGTACCTTAATTGTCCTATTGAGTTGATTTTGTACTTCGTTTTGATATTCTTTAAATGCTTCAAACGTTTCGTCCTTGTGTCTTAACAAGTAGACATATCCGAAATGACTGAAGTCATCAATGAAAGTAACGAAGTATCTTTCACCATTCCTAGTTATGGGCTTAAAGGGTCCACATACATCCGAATGTATTAATCCCAATAAGTCTTTAGCCCTTTCATAGGTCCCTTGGAAAGGTGCTTTTGTCATTTTGCCTTGTAAACAAGATTCACATACATCAAATGAGTCTAGTTCATTTGATTTCAAAAGTCCATTCTTTTGAAGTGTATGCATTCGGTTCTTGTTTATATGGCCAAGGCGACAATGCCATAAATAGGAATCACTCAAATCCCTTTTGAGTTTCTTGGTGCTTGTATGGTATATAGAGCTCGATGATGCGTCATCATGATCCAATTCATAAATTCCATTTGAAGGCGAAGCCTTGAAATAGAATACATTGTCTTTAGAAACATGAATATCATCATCAATAAAATTAACAACGTAACCACATTGTTTTAAGCGAGAAATAGAAATATTGTTTCTACACAAATCCGGAGCATACAAAACATTTTCTAAAATAAGTTCCAATCCGCTTGGAAGCTTCAAAATAAAATCTCCTTGAGCTTTAACATGCACCTTTGCACCATTGCCCATATAGAGACTTGATGTTCCCGCCTTATGATCACTTCTTTTGAACCCCTGCAAAGAATTGCAAATATGAGTTCCACATCCCGTGTCTAATACCCATGTATTAGAAGAAGTACTACTAAGCTCTATATATACCATATATATATATTACCTGAGGTTTGCCCTGCATCCCTCTTGTCCTTCAACTCCTTAAGATAGATCGGACAGTTTCGTTTCCAATGACCCATCTCACCGCAACCGAAACATGGGTCTTCTTTGGGGTTTGCCTTCTCAGCTACCTTTTGCTTCTTAGCCTTGTTGATGGTTGGGGTAACCATCTTCCCTTTCCCTTTGCCTTGATGGGCGGGTCCTTTTCTCTTGGCCACCTTTGGCTTAGAGGTGTTACCTTTTGACCCACCTTGATCGATTGCTAACACGGGTAAAGCCCTTTTACCCATGCTAGTTTCCGCCGTTCTAAGCATACCGTGAAGCTCACCTATGCTCTTATCCATCCCATTCATATTGTAATTAATTACAAATTGATCAAACCTTTTTGATAGGGAGTTAAGGATAAGATCGGTGGCTAACTCATTAGATATGTTGAGATTAAGACGGTTTGCGCGATCAATAAGGCTTTTCATTTTGAGGACATAAGAGGATACGGATTGGGTGTCATCCATACGACATGCATGTAACGCTCGAACCGTTTTGAAGCGCTCGACACGTGCTTGTTGAAGGAACATCTCCTTCAATTGCGTAATCATGTCATATGCACTATGATGTTCAAAATCCTTTTGGAGTTCGGGTATCATAGTCCCAAGCATTAGGCAAGCGACTTGCACCGAATCGGCGCAATACTTATCCCAATAAGCCATGCCTTCCGTATCATCCTCGTCGGGTTGATCGGGAATGGGGTCTTCCAACACATACGCCTTATCCTCAAGTTTGAGGACAATCCTAAGATTGCGGAACCAATCCATAAAGTTCGTATGGTTGAGTTTGTCTTTCTCGAGGAGAGACCTTAACGATAGGTTGTTCAAGTTAATAGGTGCGTTATGCATGTTGTTGTTATTGGCGGCCATCTACAAAATTTAACAAAGTTGTTTAAGTATTAATTTTAATTTAACAATCAATACCCTTTAAATCCAATTGATATTTATTAAATTTTAGAATCCAACGATAAACCAAATTTCGGTTAGGTGACCTTTATCCCGTCATTTGATTTAGCTAGGTAGTCATTATATGACAATTGCAATCCTTTTGCAACTTCTAAGTTATGGGATCATGCAATCCTTTTGCATGGCATATTATCCCATCAACGCCTATTTGTTCATCATGCTTCGGTGACCCTAAGTTCATGATTCCTAAATCAAGTCGTCCTACTTGTGCTAACGTGTAAATTCAACATACTAGTGGTTAGGTGACCTTTATCCCACAAGTGTGCGAAATTTACCTCAATCATATTTGAAATGTCCCGTTCTTATTGATTAAAAACGTTCCATATTAATTGATTTCGTTGCGAGGTTTTGACCTCTATATGAGACGTTTTTCAAAGACTGCATTCATTTTTAAAACAAACCATAACCTTTATTTCATAAATAAAGGTTTAAAAAGCTTTACGTAGATTATCAAATAATGATAATCTAAAATATCCTGTTTACACACGACCATTACATAATGGTTTACAATACAAATATGTTACATCGAAATCAGTTTCTTGAATGCAGTTTTTACACAATATCATACAAACATGGACTCCAAATCTTGTCCTTATTTTAGTATGCAACAGCGGAAGCTCTTAATATTCACCTGAGAATAAACATGCTTTAAACGTCAACAGAAATGTTGGTGAGTTATAGGTTTAACCTATATATATCAAATCGTAACAATAGACCACAAGATTTCATATTTCAATACACATCCCATACATAGAGATAAAAATCATTCATATGGTGAACACCTGGTAACCGACAATAACAAGATGCATATATAAGAATATCCCCATCATTCCGGGACACCCTTCGGATATGATATAAATTTCGAAGTACTAAAGCATCCGGTACTTTGGATGGGGTTTGTTAGGCCCAATAGATCTATCTTTAGGATTCACGTCAATTAGGGTGTATGTTCCCTAATTCTTAGATTACCAGACTTAATAAAAAGGGGCATATTCGATTTCGATAATTCAACCATAGAATGTAGTTTCACGTACTTGTGTCTATTTTGTAAATCATTTATAAAACCTGCATGTATTCTCATCCCAAAAATATTAGATTTTAAAAGTGGGACTATAACTCACTTTCACAGATTTTTACTTCGTCGGGAAGTAAGACTTGGCCACTGGTTGATTCACGAACCTATAACAATATATACATATATATTAAAGTATGTTCAAAATATATTTACAACACTTTTAATATATTTTGATGTTTTAAGTTTATTAAGTCAGCTGTCCTCGTTAGTAACCTATAACTAGTTGTCCACAGTTAGATGTACAGAAATAAATCGATAAATATTATCTTGAATCAATCCACGACCCAGTGTATACGTATCTCAGTATTGATCACAACTCAAACTATATATATTTTGGAATCAACCTCAACCCTGTATAGCTAACTCCAACATTCACATATAGAGTGTCTATGGTTGTTCCGAAATATATATAGATGTGTCGACATGATAGGTTGAAACATTGTATACGTGTCTATGGTATCTCAAGATTACATAATATACAATACAAGTTGATTAAGTTATGGTTGGAATAGATTTGTTACCAATTTTCACGTAGCTAAAATGAGAAAAATTATCCAATCTTGTTTTACCCATAACTTCTTCATTTTAAATCCGTTTTGAGTGAATCAAATTGCTATGGTTTCATATTGAACTCTATTTTATGAATCTAAACAGAAAAAGTATAGGTTTATAGTCGGAAAAATAAGTTACAAGTCGTTTTTGTAAAGGTAGTCATTTCAGTCGAAAGAACGACGTCTAGATGACCATTTTAGAAAACATACTTCCACTTTGAGTTTAACCATCATTTTTGGATATAGTTTCATGTTCATAATAAAAATCATTTTCTCAGAATAACAACTTTTAAATCAAAGTTTATCATAGTTTTTAATTAACTAACCCAAAACAGCCCGCGGTGTTACTACGACGGCGTAAATCCGGTTTTACGGTGTTTTTCGTGTTTCCAGGTTTTAAATCATTAAGTTAGCATATCATATAGATATAGAACATGTGTTTAGTTGATTTTAAAAGTCAAGTTAGAAGGATTAACTTTTGTTTGCGAACAAGTTTAGAATTAACTAAACTATGTTCTAGTGATTACAAGTTTAAACCTTCGAATAAGATAGCTTTATATGTATGAATCGAATGATGTTATGAACATCATTACTACCTTAAGTTCCTTGGATAAACCTACTGGAAAAGAGAAAAATGGATCTAGCTTCAATGGATCCTTGGATGGCTCGAAGTTCTTGAAGCAGAATCATGACACGAAAACAAGTTCAAGTAAGATCATCACTTGAAATAAGATTGTTATAGTTATAGAAATTGAACCAAAGTTTGAATATGATTATTACCTTGTATTAGAATGATAACCTACTATAAGAAAAAAAGATTTCTTGAGGTTGGATGATCACCTTACAAGATTGGAAGTGAGCTAGCAAACTTGAAAGTATTCTTGATTTTATGAAACTAGAACTTTTGGAATTTATGAAGAACACTTAGAACTTGAAGATAGAACTTGAGAGAGATCAATTAGATGAATAAAATTGAAGAATGAAAGTGTTTGTAGGTGTTTTTGGTCGTTGGTGTATGGATTAGATATAAAGGATATGTAATTTTGTTTTCATGTAAATAAGTCATGAATGATTACTCATATTTTTGTAATTTTATGAGATATTTCATGCTAGTTGCCAAATGATGGTTCCCACATGTGTTAGGTGACTCACATGAGCTGCTAAGAGCTGATCATTGGAGTGTATATACCAATAGTACATACATCTAAAAGCTGTGTATTGTACGAGTACGAATACGGGTGCATACGAGTAGAATTGTTGATGAAACTGAACGAGGATGTACTTGTAAGCATTTTTGTTAAGTAGAAGTATTTTGATAAGTGTATTGAAGTCTTTCAAAAGTGTATAAATACATATTAAAACACTACATGTATATACATTTTAACTGAGTCGTTAAGTCATCGTTAGTCGTTACATGTAAGTGTTGTTTTGAAACCTTTAGGTTAACGATCTTGTTAAATGTTGTTAACCCAATGTTTATAATATCAAATGAGATTTTAAATTATTATATTATCATGATATTATCATGTATGAATATCTCTTAATATGATATATATACATTAAATGTCTTTACAACGATAATCGTTACATATATGTCTCGTTTAAAAATCATTAAGTTAGTAGTCTTGTTTTTACATATGTAGTTCATTGTTAATATACTTTATGATATGTTTTCTTATCATAGTATCATGTTAACTATATATATATATATCCATATATATGTTATCATATAGTTTTTACAAGTTTTAACGTTCGTGAATCACCGATCAACTTGGGTGGTCAATTGTCTATATGAAACATATTTCAATTAATCAAGTCTTAACAAGTTTGATTGCTTAACATGTTGGAAACATTTAATCATGTAAATATCAATCTCAATTAATATATATAAACATGGAAAAGTTCGGGTCACTACAGTACCTACCCGTTAAATAAATTTCGTCCCGAAATTTTAAGCTGTTGAAGGTGTTGACGAATCTTCTGGAAATAGATGCGGGTATTTCTTCTTCATCTGATCTTCACGCTCCCAGGTGAACTCGGGTCCTCTACGAGCATTCCATCGAACCTTAACAATTGGTATCTTGTTTTTCTTAAGTCTTTTAACCTCACGATCCATTATTTCGACGGGTTCTTCGATGAATTGAAGTTTTTCGTTGATTTGGATTTCATCTAACGGAATAGTGAGATCTTCTTTAGCAAAACATTTCTTCAAATTCGAGACGTGGAAAGTGTTATGTACAGCCGCGAGTTGTTGAGGTAACTCTAGTCGGTAAGCTACTGGTCCGACACGATCAATAATCTTGAATGGTCCAATATACCTTGGATTTAATTTCCCTCGTTTACCAAATCGAACAACGCCTTTCCAAGGTGCAACTTTAAGCATGACCATCTCTCCAATTTCAAATTCTATATCTTTTCTTTTAATGTCAGCGTAGCTCTTTTGTCGACTTTGGGCGGTTTTCAACCGTTGTTGAATTTGGATGATCTTCTCGGTAGTTTCTTGTATAATCTCCGGACCCGTAATCTGTCTATCCCCCACTTCACTCCAACAAATCGGAGACCTGCACTTTCTACCATAAAGTGCTTCAAACGGCGCCATCTCAATGCTTGAATGGTTGCTGTTGTTGTAGGAAAATTCTGCTAACGGTAGATGTCGATCCCAACTGTTTCCGAAATCAATAACACATGCTCGTAGCATATCTTCAAGCGTTTGTATCGTCCTTTCGCTCTGCCCATCAGTTTGTGGATGATAGGCAGTACTCATGTCTAGACGAGTTCCTAATGCTTGCTGTAATGTCTGCCAGAATCTTGAAATAAATCTGCCATCCCTATCAGAGATAATAGAGATTGGTATTCCATGTCTGGAGACGACTTCCTTCAAATACAGTCGTGCTAACTTCTCCATCTTGTCATCTTCTCTTATTGGTAGGAAGTGTGCTGATTTGGTGAGACGATCAACTATTACCCAAATAGTATCAAAACCACTTGCAGTCCTTGGCAATTTAGTGATGAAATCCATGGTAATGTTTTCCCATTTCCATTCCGGGATTTCGGGTTGTTGAAGTAGACCTGATGGTTTCTGATGCTCAGCTTTGACCTTAGAACACGTCAAACATTCTCCTACGTATTTAGCAACATCGGCTTTCATACCCGGCCACCAAAAATGTTTCTTGAGATCCTTGTACATCTTCCCCGTTCCAGGATGTATTGAGTATCTGGTTTTATGAGCTTCTCTAAGTAACATTTCTCTCATATCTCCAAATTTTGGTACCCAAATCCTTTCAGCCCTATACCGGGTTCCGTCTTCCCGAATATTAAGATGCTTCTCCGATCCTTTGGGTATTTCATCCTTTAAATTTCCCTCTTTTAAAACTCCTTGTTGCGCCTCCTTTATTTGAGTAGTAATGTTATTATGAATCATTATATTCATAGATTTTACTCGAATGGGTTCTCTGTCCTTCCTGCTCAAGGCATCGGCTACCACATTTGCCTTCCCCGGGTGGTAACGAATCTCAAAGTCGTAATCATTCAATAATTCAATCCACCTACGCTGCCTCATATTCAGTTGTTTCTGATTAAATATGTGTTGAAGACTTTTGTGGTCGGTATATATAATACTTTTGACCCCATATAAGTAGTGCCTCCAAGTCTTTAATGCAAAAACAACCGCGCCTAATTCCAAATCATGCGTCGTATAATTTTGTTCGTGAATCTTCAATTGTCTAGACGCATAAGCAATCACCTTCGTTCGTTGCATTAATACACAACCGAGACCTTGCTTTGATGCATCACAATAAATCACAAAATCATCATTCCCTTCAGGCAATGACAATATAGGTGCCGTAGTTAGCTTTTTCTTTAATAACTGAAACGCTTTCTCTTGTTCATCATTCCATTCAAATTTCTTCCCTTTATGCGTTAATGCAGTCAAGGGTTTTGCTATTCTGGAAAAGTCTTGGATGAACCTTCTGTAGTAACCAGCTAGTCCTAAAAACTGGCGTATGTGTTTCGGAGTTTTCGGGGTTTCCCACTTTTCAACAGTTTCTATCTTTGCCGGATCCACCTTAATACCTTCTTTGTTCACTATGTGACCGAAGAATTGAACTTCTTCCAACCAAAATGCACACTTTGAAAACTTAGCGTACAATTCTTCCTTCCTCAATACTTCTAACACCTTTCTCAAATGTTCACCGTGTTCTTGGTCATTCTTTGAGTAAATAAGTATGTCATCAATGAAAACAATGACAAACTTATCAAGGTATGGTCCACACACTCGGTTCATAAGGTCCATGAACACAGCTGGTGCATTAGTTAAACCAAACGGCATGACCATAAACTCGTAATGACCGTAACGTGTTCTGAAAGCAGTCTTTGGAATATCATCTTCTTTCACCCGCATTTGATGATACCCGGAACGTAAGTCAATCTTTGAATAAACAGACGAGCCTTGTAGTTGATCAAATAAGTCGTCGATTCTCGGTAGTGGGTAGCGGTTCTTGATGGTAAGTTTGTTCAACTCTCGGTAGTCGATACACAACCTGAATGTACCATCTTTCTTCTTGACAAACAAAACAGGAGCTCCCCACGGTGATGTGCTTGGTCGAATGAAACCACGCTCTAAAAGTTCTTGTAATTGGCTTTGCAGTTCTTTCATCTCGCTGGGTGCGAGTCTGTAAGGAGCACGAGCTATTGGTGCAGCTCCTGGTACAAGATCTATTTGAAATTCAACGGATCGATGTGGGGGTAATCCCGGTAATTCTTTCGGAAATACATCGGGAAATTCTTTTGCAATGGGAACATCATTGATGCTCTTTTCTTCAGTTTGTACTTTCTCGACGTGTGCTAGAACAGCATAGCAACCTTTTCTTATTAGTTTTTGTGCCTTCAAATTACTAATAAGTTGTAGCTTCGTGTTGCCCTTTTCTCCGTACACCATTAAGGGTTTTCCTTTTTCTCGTATAATGCGAATTGCATTTTTGTAACAAACGATCTCCGCTTTCACTTCTTTCAACCAGTCCATACCGATTATCACATCAAAACTCCCTAACTCTACTGGTATCAAATCAATCTTAAATGTTTCGCTAACCAGTTTAATTTCTCGATTCCGACATATATTATCTGCTGAAATTAATTTACCATTTGCTAATTCGAGTAAAAATTTACTATCCAAAGGCGTCAATGGACAACTTAATTTAGCACAAAAATCTCTACTCATATAGCTTCTATCCGCACCCGAATCAAATTAAACGTAAGCAGATTTATTGTCAATAAGAAACGTACCCGTAACAAGCTCCGGGTCTTCATGTGCCTCTGCCGCATTAACATTGAAAACTCTTCCACGGCCTTGTCCATTCGTGTTCTCCTGGTTCGGGCAATTTCTAATAATGTGGCCTGGTTTTCCACATTTATAACAAACTACATTGGCATAACTTGCTCCGACACTACTTGCTCCGCCATTACTCGTTCCGACACCATTTGTTCCTTTCGTTCTATTAACCCCTGGTCCGTAGACCTCACACTTCGCCGCGCTATGACCATTTCTTTTACACTTGTTGCAAAATTTGGTGCAGAACCCCGAGTGATTCTTTTCACACCTTTGGCATAGCTGCTTCTGATTGTTGTTGTTGTTGCGGTTATTATTGTTGTTGGGATGATTGTTGTAGTTGCTGTTGTTGTTGTTGTTGTTGTTGTTGTTGTTGGGCCGTTTGTTGTAGTTGCGATTGATGTTGCGATTGTTGGGATAATTGTTGCGATTATTGTTGTAATTGTTGTTGTTGTTGTATTGGTGATTCTTATCACCGTTTTCCTCCCACTTTCTTTTGACTTGCTTCACATTGGCCTCTTCAGCAGTCTGTTCTTTAATTCTTTCTTCAATCTGGTTCACTAGTTTGTGAGCCATTCTACATGCCTGTTGTATGGAGGCGGGCTCGTGTGAACTTATATCTTCTTGGATTCTTTCCGGTAATCCTTTCACAAACGCGTCGATCTTCTCTTCCTCATCTTCGAATGCTCCCGGACACAATAGGCACAATTCTGTGAATCGTCTTTCGTACGTGGTAATATCAAATCCTTGGGTTCGTAACCCTCTAAGTTCTGTCTTGAGCTTATTGACCTCGGTTCTGGGACGGTACTTCTCGTTCATCAAGTGCTTGAATGCTGACCACGGTAGTGCGTACGCATCATCTTGTCCCACTTGCTCTAGATAGGTATTCCACCATGTTAACGCAGAACCTGTGAAGGTATGCGTAGCGTACTTCACTTTGTCCTCTTCAGTACACTTACTTATGGCAAACACCGATTCAACCTTCTCGGTCCACCGTTTCAATCCGATCGGTCCTTCGGTTCCATCAAATTCCAAAGGTTTACAGGCAGTGAATTCTTTGTAGGTGCATCCTACACGATTTCCTGTACTGCTAGATCCAAGGTTATTGTTGGTATGTAGCGCAGCCTGTACTGCGGCTATGTTTGAAGCTAGAAAAGTACGGAATTCCTCTTCATTCATATTCACGGTGTGTCGAGTAGTCGGTGCCATTTCCTTCAAAATAGTTAAATGGAACAAGTTAATCATACAGAATATTAAGAGTAGTTAATAGTATTTCGTAGCATAATATGAACTCATTTATAAAAGCTTTTTCTTCATATTAGCGTTTTATAAGTTTAAATTCGGGTAGTACCTACCCGTTAAGTTCATACTTAGTAGCTAATATACAATTCAACTACTACAATTCTATATGAAAAACTGATTATAATAATATTTCGCGTTCAAACTTTTATACAATATTTTACAAACTTACAATACCGCTTATTTTACATAAAGCATGAAATATAGCACACAATAACTTTGATACAAGATAGTTGTGAAGACAATTCTAGCTAGTACACAAGTCGTTCAGCAAAGGCAATAAAGACACGTAATTCATACGTCCAGAAACAAGTCATGCATTCTGGTTTTACTAGGACTACTTCCCATCCTTGGTCTTGTGCAACATAACCGTTATGGCCGTTGATAAGACAGCATGTTGTAACGTCGTCAAAGGGACGAGGGTTACGTAATGTCCAACAGTCCCGTAATAATCTAAAAACCTCATTTCTTACCCCAATTACCGACTCCGTCACTTGTGGAAACGTTTTGTTTAATAGTTGTAGCTCGATGTTCTTGTTCTCACTTTGGTGAGAAGCGAACATTACTAATCCGTAAGCAAAACATGCTTCTTTATGTTGCATGTTAGCCGCTTTTTCTAAATCACGAAGTCCAATATTCGGATATATTGAGTCAAAATAATTTCTTAACCCGTTGCGTAAAATAGCATTTGGGTTCCCCGCAATATATGCGTCAAAGTAAACACATCGTAACTTATGGGTTTCCCAATGTGATATCCCCCATCTTTCAAACGAAAGTCTCTTATAAACCAAGACATTCTTGGAACGTTCTTCGAATGTCTTACAAACTGATCTCGCCTTAAATAGTTGTGCCGAGGAATTCTGGCCGACTCTAGACAAGATTTCATCAATCATGTCTCCGGGTAGGTCTCTTAAAATATTGGGTTGTCTATCCATTTTGTGTTTTTAAACTGTAAAATAGACAAGAGTTAGATTCATAAAAAAATACTTATTAATACAAGCAATTTTTACATATATCATAAAGCATACGAACACTATATTACATATATTACACCACATGAATACAACTATCTTATTCCGACTCGCTCGTTTCTTCTTCTTCGGTTTTGGTTCGTTTTGCCAAGTTTCTAGGGATATATGATGTTCCCCTAATACGAGCCGTCGTTGTCCACATTGGTTTAGAAAAACCTGGTGGTTTAGAGGTTCCCGGGTCATTGTTACAACTTAAGGACTTCGGGCGTTGACGATACATATAAAGTTCATCGGGGTTGGAATTAGATTTCTCTATTTTTATGCCCTTTCCCTTATTATTTTCTTTTGCCTTTTTAAATTCAGTTGGGGTAATTTCTATAACATCATCGGAATTCTCGTCGGAATCCGATTCATCGGAGAATTGGTAATCCTCCCAATATTTTGCTTCCTTGGCGGAAACACCATTGACCATAATTAACTTTGGTCGGTTGGTTGAGGATTTTCTTTTACTTAACCGTTTTATTATTTCCCCCACCGGTTCTATTTCTTCATCCGGTTCCGATTCTTCTTCCGGTTCCGATTCTTCTTCCGGTTCCGACTCTTCTTCCGGTTCCTCTTCGGGAACTTGTGAATCAGTCCACAAATCATTCCAATTTACATTTGACTCTTCATTATTATTAGGTGAGTCAATGGGACTTGTTCTAGAGGTAGACATCTATCACATAATATCAAACACGTTAAGAGATTAATATATCACATAATATTCATATGTTAAAAATATATAGTTTCCAACAAAATTTGTTAAGCAATCATTTTTCAAGTAAACACGGTCGAAGTCCAGACTCACTAATGCATCCTAACAAACTCGATAAGACACACTAATGAAAAATTCTGGTTCTCTAAGACCAACGCTCGGATACCAACTGAAATGTCCCGTTCTTATTGATTAAAAACGTTCCATATTAATTGATTTCGTTGCGAGGTTTTGACCTCTATATGAGACGTTTTTCAAAGACTGCATTCATTTTTAAAACAAACCATAACCTTTATTTCATAAATAAAGGTTTAAAAAGCTTTACGTAGATTATCAAATAATGATAATCTAAAATATCCTGTTTACACACGACCATTACATAATGGTTTACAATACAAATATGTTACATCGAAATCAGTTTCTTGAATGCAGTTTTTACACAATATCATACAAACATGGACTCCAAATCTTGTCCTTATTTTAGTATGCAACAGCGGAAGCTCTTAATATTCACCTGAGAATAAACATGCTTTAAACGTCAACAGAAATGTTGGTGAGTTATAGGTTTAACCTATATATATCAAATCGTAACAATAGACCACAAGATTTCATATTTCAATACACATCCCATACATAGAGATAAAAATCATTCATATGGTGAACACCTGGTAACCGACAATAACAAGATGCATATATAAGAATATCCCCATCATTCCGGGACACCCTTCGGATATGATATAAATTTCGAAGTACTAAAGCATCCGGTACTTTGGATGGGGTTTGTTAGGCCCAATAGATCTATCTTTAGGATTCGCGTCAATTAGGGTGTCTGTTCCCTAATTCTTAGATTACCAGACTTAATAAAAAGGGGCATATTCGATTTCGATAATTCAACCATAGAATGTAGTTTCACGTACTTGTGTCTATTTTGTAAATCATTTATAAAACCTGCATGTATTCTCATCCCAAAAATATTAGATTTTAAAAGTGGGACTATAACTCACTTTCACAGATTTTTACTTCGTCGGGAAGTAAGACTTGGCCACTGGTTGATTCACGAACCTATAACAATATATACATATATATTAAAGTATGTTCAAAATATATTTACAACACTTTTAATATATTTTGATGTTTTAAGTTTATTAAGTCAGCTGTCCTCGTTAGTAACCTATAACTAGTTGTCCACAGTTAGATGTACAGAAATAAATCGATAAATATTATCTTGAATCAATCCACGACCCAGTGTATACGTATCTCAATATTGATCACAACTCAAACTATATATATTTTGGAATCAACCTCAACCCTGTATAGCTAACTCCAACATTCACATATAGAGTGTCTATGGTTGTTCTGAAATATATATAGATGTGTCGACATGATAGGTTGAAACATTGTATACGTGTCTATGGTATCTCAAGATTACATAATATACAATACAAGTTGATTAAGTTATGGTTGGAATAGATTTGTTACCAATTTTCACGTAGCTAAAATGAGAAAAATTATCCAATCTTGTTTTACCCATAACTTCTTCATTTTAAATCCGTTTTGAGTGAATCAAATTGCTATGGTTTCATATTGAACTCTATTTTATGAATCTAAACAGAAAAATTATAGGTTTATAGTCGGAAAAATAAGTTACAAGTCGTTTTTGTAAAGGTAATCATTTCAGTCGAAAGAACGACGTCTAGATGACCATTTTAGAAAACATACTTCCACTTTGAGTTTAACCATAATTTTTGGATATAGTTTCATGTTCATAATAAAAATCATTTTCTCAGAATAACAACTTTTAAATCAAAGTTTATCATAGTTTTTAATTAACTAACCCAAAACAGCTCGCGGTGTTACTACGACGGCGTAAATCCGGTTTTACGGTGTTTTTCGTGTTTCCAGGTTTTAAATCATTAAGTTAGCATATCATATAGATATAGAACATGTGTTTAGTTGATTTTAAAAGTCAAGTTAGAAGGATTAACTTTTGTTTGCGAACAAGTTTAGAATTAACTAAACTATGTTCTAGTGATTACAAGTTTAAACCTTCGAATAAGATAGCTTTATATGTATGAATCGAATGATGTTATGAACATCATTACTACCTTAAGTTCCTTGGATAAACCTACTGGAAAATAGAAAAATGGATCTAGCTTCAATGGATCCTTGGATGGCTCGAAGTTCTTGAAGCAGAATCATGACACGAAAACAAGTTCAAGTAAGATCATCACTTGAAATAAGATTGTTATAGTTATAGAAATTGAACCAAAGTTTGAATATGATTATTACCTTGTATTAGAATGATAACCTACTGTAAGAAAAAAAGATTTTTTGAGGTTGGATGATCACCTTACAAGATTGGAAGTGAGCTAGCAAACTTGAAAGTATTCTTGATTTTATGAAACTAGAACTTTTGGAATTTATGAAGAACACTTAGAACTTGAAGATAGAACTTGAGAGAGATCAATTAGATGAATAAAATTGAAGAATGAAAGTGTTTGTAGGTGTTTTTGGTCGTTGGTGTATGGATTAGATATAAAGGATATGTAATTTTGTTTTCATGTAAATAAGTCATGAATGATTACTCATATTTTTGTAATTTTATGAGATATTTCATGCTAGTTGCCAAATGATGGTTCCCACATGTGTTAGGTGACTCACATGAGCTGCTAAGAGCTGATCATTGGAGTGTATATACCAATAGTACATACATCTAAAAGCTGTGTATTGTACGAGTACGAATACGGGTGCATACGAGTAGAATTGTTGATGAAACTGAACGAGGATGTAATTGTAAGCATTTTTGTTAAGTAGAAGTATTTTGATAAGTGTATTGAAGTCTTTCAAAAGTGTATAAATACATATTAAAACACTACATGTATATACATTTTAACTGAGTCGTTAAGTCATCGTTAGTCGTTACATGTAAGTGTTGTTTTGAAACCTTTAGGTTAACGATCTTGTTAAATGTTGTTAACCCAATGTTTATAATATCAAATGAGATTTTAAATTATTATATTATCATGATATTATCATGTATGAATATCTCTTAATATGATATATATACATTAAATGTCTTTACAACGATAATCGTTACATATATGTCTCGTTTAAAAATCATTAAGTTAGTAGTCTTGTTTTTACATATGTAGTTCATTGTTAATATACTTTATGATATGTTTTCTTATCATAGTATCATGTTAACTATATATATATATCCATATATATGTTATCATATAGTTTTTACAAGTTTTAACGTTCGTGAATCACCGATCAACTTGGGTGGTCAATTGTCTATATGAAACATATTTCAATTAATCAAGTCTTAACAAGTTTGATTGCTTAACATGTTGGAAACATTTAATCATGTAAATATCAATCTCAATTAATATATATAAACATGGAAAAGTTCGGGTCACTACAATATTAGTTTGTTCATAACGGTTAGGTGGCCTTTATCCCATTAAGAGTTCCCTAATATTTTTAAGTGTTTGCACAAAAGGATGGCATTTAACTTGTTTGTCTTGTTGTTTAAAAGGGATTTTAAGTTTTCGTTATTTCTAGTTTGAGAAAACATTTATGCCATACACCAACATACATTTAGTGTATGGTACTTATGAAAAACCAATTTCATGTCTTGTAATTGAGCCAATTACTTGATATAAACCAATTTATATTTGTTATCCTTTTCTTGTTCTTAATAACCATTTATTAAGGTTTTTGGTTGCAATTTTAATTCAACCATTTAAATTACCATTTTGCATGTACTTAATACGTCTAATTTAACCAATTAAATTGTCGTTATGTTTGTTGTTAACTTGTGTGATAAATTTGTTACAATCAAACATACAATCCATAAACATACAAACAACCACACATGCAAAGTAAGTATGTTCACAATCTAGCCATTTAGGTGGACATTTGTTTAGCCGAAAACAAATGTCACCGGGTAAGGGTTTTCAACACAAAGCAAGAGATTTCCAATCTCCCACTTAACCTTGCATCCAAATGCTACTTGTGTTCTTCAAGTCTTCATTCATCATCTTGTATCTCCATTTTTTACAAAATATGTATCCTAATACATTTTATCTAGAAAATGAAATTACAACCTATTCTATTTTACATACCAAATATAAAATGAATTACATAACCAAATGAATGAATTATTACAAACCAATTGAACAATTATTACATGCCATTGAATAATTATAATTACAAACCAAATGAATCATAAATCAACCAAATATAGCATGCAATCAACACACGGTCAAGGCTAGGATTGTGAACATTAACATGCAACCAATTGTGACCAAAATGCAAGAGCCCAAACCCAATTTTGGAGCCCTAACAATTCGGCATTCATCAAACACCCTCCCAAAACCCATGATTTTTGCATTCTTCTTTCATGCATGTACTTAGAATGCAAAGTTGATGGGTTTTAAAACAACAATTCGAAGCATATTTCAACAACTTCGGCTCTAGATACCATTGTTGGGATTTAACAAGTTTGATATATCTTAAAACCTTTTAAGAATCATTATAAATGGAAGCGTGTAATGATCATGTTTTACTTGTTAAACTTTAACCAATTTAAAGCTAAATCCCATGGATCAAGTTGTGAACATTATGCTTACAATTAACAAGAAAAGGAAGAGTTATATACCTCCTTAAAACAAGTTTAAGAGCTGTTCAAAATGGTAGTAAGATGATGAACAAAAGTGTAGAACTTCAAGCCTTTGAAGCACCAAAACCACCCTTGATTTAAGTTAGGATTTAGACACTTAATGAGCTAAATAACCAAGCAAGAACCTCTTCCTTTTGAGCTTACTGATTTGGACAGCAGCTACCTTCAAAAGTTGGTGATGAATGGAGTTCCAAAACTATGGAACCTCAAGAGATAATACCCCAAGCCAACCTCCAACACCTAGTACTTTAGTTAGGATTTAATGACACTTGATTAGAGCTTGCAAAGATCAAAATTTGAACTCCTTTTGACCTCCAAAAGGCCACGGCAGCAGGCAGCAAAAGGGGCTGAATTGTGTGCAGTTTTTATGATCTTTTGATATGTGTTACATCCATTACTTGAGTCAAGACCTAGGTAGACTACTTAAGCATGTACCTAAGGAGTTGTGCTATCTTAAAAGTGACAAAACAAAGCATGGGTGTCTCCTTGGAGACTCCAAAATCTGCACACTATTAATTTTATAACAAGGTTTATATTTTATATAACTTGTTATAAAATACTTTGTAATTATATAAAACTTGTTATATAAAGTATGCATTTGTTAAATCACTTATTTTATAAACCAATTTTATAAAATATAACACAACATAATTATTTAAACCTATAAATAATTAAATACAAATTATCCAAATAATTTGTTTCAAGTAATAACATTTCAGAAAACCGATTTCTTAAAGTTCAAGTGTCGTGTATTTATTTAACGATCCAGTCGTTAAGATTAAATACAAATAAAGTGTTGGTAAGCTTGTTATTGGGTATGACCCTACTTGGATCATAACATGTTGGCCACATTAATTTAATATGTCTCTCGGGCATACGAAATACCTTCATAAAACCCAAACCTAACCCCTAAACCCTAAACCCTAAACCCTAACCCCTAACCCCTAAACCTTAAACCCTAAACCCTAAACCCCTAAACCCCAAACCCCTAACCTTAAAACCCTAAAACCCTAAACCCTAAACCCCAAAACCCTAAAACCCTAAAACCCTAAACCCTAAAACCCTAAACCCTAAACCCCGAAACCCGAAACCCGAAATCCTAAACCCGAAACCCTAAACCCCAAACCCCAAACCCTAAACCCCTAAACCCCTCAACCCCTAAAACCCTAAACCCTAACCCCTAAACCCTAAACCCTAAACCCCTAAACCCCTAAACCCTAAACCCCAAACCCCAAACCCCCAAACCCCCAAACCCCAACCCCTAACCCCTAAAACCCTAAACCCTAAAATCCTAAAACCCTAAACCCTAAACCCCTAACCCCTAACCCTAAACCCTAAACCCCTAAACCCCTAAACCCTAAACCCCCAACCCTAAACCCCTAAACCTAAATCCCAAACCCAAACCCCAAAACCCCAAAACCCCAAAACCCCAAACCCCTAAACCCCCAAACCCCCAAACCCCCAAACCCCTAAACCCCCAAACCCCCAACCCCCCAAAAACCCTAAAACCCCTAACCCCTAAAACCCTAAAACCCCTAAACCCTAAACCCTAAACCCTAAACCCCTAACCCCTAAACCCCTAAACCCCTAACCCCTAAACCCTAAACCCTAAACCCTAAACCCCTAAACCCCTAACCCTAAACCCTAAACCCCTAACCCCTAACCCTTAAACCCTAACCTTAAACCTAACCCCTAACCCCTAACCCCTAACCCTAAACCCTAAACCCTAAACCCTAAATCCCCTAAACCCTAAACCCCCAAAACCCGAAAACCCCAAACCCAAACCCCCAAACCCCCAAACCCCCAAACCCCCAACCCCCAAACCCTAAACCCTAAACCCCTAACCCTAACCCCCTAAACCCCTAAACCCTAAACCCCTAAACCTTAACCCCCTAAAAACCCTAAACCTTAAACACCCTAACCCTAAACCCTAAACCCTAACCCCCTAACCCTAACCCCCTAACCCCCAAAACCTCAAAACCCAAACCCCAAACCCCTAACCCCTAAACCCCTAACCCCAAACCCCAAACCCCTAACCCCTAACCCCTTAACCCGCAACCCCCAACCCTAAACCCTAAACCCTAAACCCCCAACCCCAACCCCCAACCCCCAACCCTAAACCCCAAACCCCAAACCCCCAAACCCCCAAACCCCCAAACCCCAACCCCTAACCCCTAAAACCCTAAAACCCTAAAACCCTAAACCCTAAACCCCTAAACCCCTAACCCCTAACCCTAAACCCTAAACCCCCAACCCTAAACCCCTAAACCTAAACCCCAAACCCCAAACCCCAAAACCCCAAAACCCCAAACCCCTAAACCCCCAAACCCCCAAAACCCCAAACCCCTAAACCCCCAAACCCCCAACCCCCCAAAAACCCTAAAACCCCTAACCCCTAAAACCCTAAAAACCCTAAAACCCCTAAACCCTAAACCCTAAACCCCTAACCCCTAAACCCCTAACCCCTAACCCCTAAACCCTAAACCCCTAAACCCCTAACCCCAAACCCCAAACCCCAAACCCTAAACCCCAAACCCCAAACCCCTAAACCCCTAACCCCAAACCCTAAAACCCTAAAACCCCAAAACCGAAACCCTAAACCCTAAAACCCAAACCCTAACCCCTAAACCCTAAACCCTAACCCCTAAACCCTAACCCCTAAACCTTAAACCCTAAACCCCTAACCCCTAACCTTAAAACCCTAAAACCCTAAACCCTAAACCCCAAAACCCTAAAACCCTAAACCCTAAAACCCTAAAACCCTAAACCCTAAACCCCAAAACCCGAAACCCAAAACTCGAAACCCGAAACCCGAAATCCTAAACCCGAAACCCTAAACCCTAAACCCCAAACCCCAAACCCTAAAGCCCTAAACCCCTCAACCCCTAAAACCCTAACCCCTAAACCCTAAACCCTAACCCCTAAACCCCTAAACCCCTAAACCCTAACCCCTAAACCCTAACCCCTAACCCCTAAACCCCAAACCCCAAACCCTAAACCCCTAACCCTAAACCCCTAACCCTCAACCCTAAACCCTAAAACCCTAAACCCCTAACCCCTAACCCCAAACCCCAAAAACCTAAACCCTAAACCCCAACCCCTAACCCCAAACCCTAAAACCCCAAACCCTAAACCCCAAACCCTAAACCCCTAAACCCCTAAACTCTAATCCCCTAACCCCTAACCCCTAACCCCTAAAACCCTAACCCTAAACCTAAACCCTAAACCCTAAACCCTAACCCCTAACCTTAAACCCTAAACCCTAAACACCCTAACCCCTAACCCTAAACCCCTAACCCTAAACCCTAAACACCCTAAACACCCTAAACCCTAAACCCTAAACCCTAACCCCTAACCCTAAACCCTAAACCCTAAACACCCTAAACCCTAAACCCTAAAATCTAAAACTCTAAACCCCTAAAACCCTAAAACCCTAAACTCTAAACCCTAAACCCCTAAACCCCTAAACCCAAACCCCAAACCCCAAACCCCAAAATCCAAACCCTAAACCCCAAACCCCCAAACCCCAAAACCATTAAACCCCTAAACCCCTAAACCCTAAACCTAAACCCTAAACCCTAAACCCTAAACCCCTAAACCCCAAACCCCAAACCCCAAACCCCAAACCCTAAACCCTAAACCCTAAACCCCAAACCCCTAACCCTAACCCTAACCCTAAACCCCTAACCCTAAACCCCTAACCCCAAACCCTAAACACCTAATCCCCTAACCCCCAACCCCTTAAACCCCCACCCAAAACCCTAAACCCTGAACCCTAACCCCGAACCCTTAAACCCGAACCCCTAACCCCCGAACCCTAACCCCCGAACCATAAACCCCCAAACCCTAAACCCCAAACCCTAAACCCCAAAACCCCAAAACCCTAAAACCCTAACCCTAAACCCTAAACCCCTAACCCCTAACCCTAACCCCTAAACCCCTAAACCCTAAACCCCCAACCCTAAACCCCTAAACCTAAACCCCAAACCCCAAACCCCAAAACCCCAAAACCCCAAACCCCTAAACCCCCAAACCCCCAAAACCCCAAACCCCTAAACCCCCAACCCCCCAAAAACCCTAAAACCCCAAACCCCTAAAACCCTAAAACCCCTAAACCCTAAACATAAACCCTAAACCCCTAACCCCTACACCCCTAAACCCCTAACCCCTAAACCCTAAACCCCTAAACCCTAAACCCCAAACCCCAAACCCCAAACCCTAAACCCTAAACCCCTAAACCCCAAACCCCAAACCCCTAAACCCCTAACTGAAGGTATTTTGTATGCCCGAGAGACATATTAAATTAACGTGGCCACTATGTTATGATCCAAGTCGGGTCATACCCAATAACAAGCTTATCAACACTTTATATGTATTTATTTTAACGATTGGATTGTTAAATGAATACGCGACACTTGAACATTAGAAAATCGGTTTTCTAAATTATGATCACTTGAGATAAATTATTTGGATAATTTATATATGTTGTGGATTTAATTATTTATAGGTTTAAATAATTATGTTGTATTTTATAAAATGGTTTATGAAATAATTACAAATAACAAATACATGCCTATTTTATACAAGTTTTATAAAATAAATATAAGTTTTATAAAATAAAACTTGTTATAAAATACACATGTGGTGTGCAGAATTTTGGTCTCCAAGATGCCACACCTGTAGTGACCCGAACTTTTCCATGTTTATATATATTAATTGAGATTGATATTTACATGATTAAACGTTTCCAACATGTTAAGCAATCAAACTTGTTAAGACTTGATTAATTGAAATAGGTTTCATATAGACAATTGACTACCCAAGTTGACCGGTGATTCACGAACGTTAAAACTTGTAAAAACTATATGATGACATATATATGGTTATATATATAGTTAACATGATATTATGATAAGTAAACATATCATTAAGTATATTAACAATGAACTACATATGTAAAAACAAGACTACTAACTTAATGATTTTTAAACGAGACATATATGTAACGATTATCGTTGTAACGACATTTAAATGTATATATATCATATTAAGATATATTAATATATCATAATATTATGATAATATAATAATTTAACATCTCATTAGATATAATAAACAATGGGTTAACAACATTAATTGAGATCGTTAACTTAAAGGTTTCAAAACAACACTTACATGTAACGACTAACGATGACTTAACGACTCCGTTAAAATGTATATACATGTAGTGTATTTAGATGTATTAAAATACTTTTGGAAGACTTCAAGACATATATCGAAACACTCATACTTAACGAAAATGGTTACAGTTACTTTCCCATTCTTTTCTTTCATCAAGAATTCTAGTCGTATTCTTACCCGTATTATACACAGCTTCAAAACGTACTTACTATGGGTATATACCAATAGGAACTAGCATGGGATTCCACTCTTGATTATGTCATGTATGACTAATCAATTTTAACTTCTACCATGAGCTAGTCAACTAACTAGAACTCCTTTTAACCCCACTCACCACTCACCAATTAAAACTCATCATTCACTCCATTTCACTTCCAAATCTCTTTCTAATTCTCTCTCAACACACCCACACTATTATGAACGTATTTTTCCAGTAGTTAATCATCATCTTCATCAAAAATCACTTCAAGAATCAAGCTATAATCATCATAGGAAGAACACTTCAAGAATACTTCAAAAATCCCTTCAAGTTTACTAATTTACTTCCAAGCTTTCTAATCCATTCCAAGTAATCATCTAAGATCAAGAAACCTTTGTTATATACAGTAGGTTATCTTTCTTATTCAAGGTAATATTCATATTCAAACTTTGATTCAATTTCTATAACTATAAACTATCTTAATTCGAGCAAAAATCTTACTTGAACTTGTTTTTGTGTCATGATCCTACTTCAAGAACTTTCAAGCCATCCAAGATCCTTTGAAGCTAGATCATTTCTTGTCACTTCCAGTAGGTTTACCTACTAAACTTGAGGTAGTAATGATGTTCATAACATCATTCGATTCATATATATAAAACTATCTTATTCGAAGGTTTAAACTCGTAATCACTAGAACATAGTTTAGTTAATTCTAAACTTGTTCGCAAACAAAAGTTAATCCTTCTAACTTGACTTTTAAAATTAACTAAACACATGTTATATATCTATATGATATGCTAACTTAATGATTTAAAACCTGGAAACACGAAAAACACCGTAAAACCGGATTTACGCCGTCGTAGTAACACCGCGGGCTGTTTTGGGTTAGTTAATTAAAAACTATGATAAACTTTGATTTAAAACTTGTTATTCTGAGAAAATGATTTTTATTATGAACATGAAACTATATCCAAAAATTATGGTTAAACTCAAAGTGGAAGTATGTTTTCTAAAATGGTCATCTAGACGTCGTTCTTTCGACTGAAATGACTACCTTTACAAAAACGACTTGTAACTTATTTTTCCGACTATAAACCTATACTTTTTCTGTGTAGATTCATAAAATACAGTTCAATATGAAACCATAGCAATTTGATTCATTCAAAACGGATTTAAAATGAAGAAGTTATGGGTAAAACAAGATTGGATAATTTTTATCATTTTAGCTACGTGAAAATTGGTAACAAATCTATTCCAACCATAACTTAATCAACTTGTATTGTATATTATGTAATCTTGAGATACCATAGACACGTATACAATGTTTCGACCTATCATGTCGACACATCTATATATATTTCGGAACAACCATAGACACTCTATATGTGAATGTTGGAGTTAGCTATACAGGGTTGAGGTTGATTCCAAAATATATATAGTTTGAGTTGTGATCAATACTGAGATACGTATACACTGGGTCGTGGATTGATTCAAGATAATATTTATTGATTTATTTCTGTACATCTAACTGTGGACAACTAGTTGTAGGTTACTAACGAGGACAGCTGACTTAATAAACTTAAAACATCAAAATATATTAAAAGTGTTGTAAATATATTTTGAACATACTTTAATATATATGTATATATTGTTATAGGTTCGTGAATCAACAGTGGCCAAGTCTTACTTCTCGACGAAGTAAAAATCTGTGAAAGTGAGTTATAGTCCCATTTTTAAAATCTAATATTTTTGGGATGAGAATACATGCAGGTTTTATAAATGATTTACAAAATAGACACAAGTACGTGAAACTACATTCTATGGTTGAATTATCGAAATCGAATATGCCCCTTTTTATTAAGTCTGGTAATCTAAGAATTAGGGAACAGACACCCTAATTGACGCGAATCCTAAAGATAGATCTATTGGGCCTAACAAACCCCATCCAAAGTACCGGATGCTTTAGTACTTCGAAATTATATCATATCCGAAGGGTGTCCCGGAATGATGGGGATATTCTTATATATGCATCTTGTTATTGTCGGTTACCAGGTGTTCACCATATGAATGATTTTTATCTCTATGTATGGGATGTGTATTGAAATATGAAATCTTGTGGTCTATTATTATGATTTGATATATATAGGTTAAACCTATAACTCACCAACATTTTTGTTGACGTTTTAAGCATGTTTATTCTCAGGTGATTATTAAGAGCTTCCGCTGTCGCATACTTAAATAAGGACGAGATTTGGAGTCCATGCTTGTATGATATTGTGTAAAAACTGCATTCAAGAAACTTATTTTGTTGTAACATATTTGTATTGTAAACCATTATGTAATGGTCGTGTGTAAACAGGATATTTTAGATTATCATTATTTGATAATCTACGTAAAGCTTTTTAAACCTTTATTGATGAAATAAAGGTTATGGTTTGTTTTAAAATGAATGCAGTCTTTGAAAAACGTCTCATATAGAGGTCAAAACCTCGCAACGAAATCAATTAATATGGAACGTTTTTAATCAATAAGAACGGGACATTTCAGTTGGTATCCGAGCGTTGGTCTTAGAGAACCAGAAAATTTGCATTAGTGTGTCTTATCGAGTTTGTTAGGATGCATTAGTGATTCTGGACTTCGACCGTGTTTTCTTTAAAAATGATTGCTTAACATTTTTGTTGGAAACTATATATTTTTAACATATGAATATTATGTGATATATTAATCTCTTAACGTGTTTGATATTATGTGATAGATGTCTACCTCTAGAACAAGTCCCATTGACTCACCTAATAATAATGAAGAGTCAAATGTAAATTGGAATGATTCGTGGACTGATTCACAAGTTCCCGAAGAGGAACCGGAAGAAGAGTCGGAACCGGAAGAAGAATCAGAACCGGAAGAAGAATCGGAACCGGAAGAAGAATCGGAACCGGTGGGGGAAATAATAAAACGGTTAAGTAAAAGAGAATCCTCAACCAACCGACCAAGGTTAATTATGGTCAATGGTGTTTCCGCCAAGGAAGCAAAATATTGGGAGGATTACCAATTCTCCGATGAATCGGATTCCGACGAGAATTCCGATGATGTTATAGAAATTACCCCAACTGAATTTAAAAAGGCAAAAGAAAATAATAAGGGAAACGGCATAAAAATAGAGAAATCTAATTCCAACCCCGATGAACTTTATATGTATCGTCAACCCCCGAAGTCCTTAAGTTGTAACAATGACCCGGGAACCTCTAAACCACCAGGTTTTTCTAAACCAATGTGGAAAATTACGGCTCGTATTAGGGGAACATCATATATCCCTAGAAACTTGGCAAAACGAACCAAAACCGAAGAAGAAGAAACAAGCGAGTCGGAATAAGATAGTTGTATTCGTGTGGTGTAATATATGTAATATAGTGTGCTTATGCTTTATGATATATGTAAAAATTGCTTGTATTAATAAGTATTTTTTTTTTTTATGAATCTAACTTTTGTCTATTTTACAGTATAAAAACACAAAATGGATAGACAACCCAATATTTTAAGAGACCTACCCGGAGACATGATTGATGAAATCTTGTCTAGAGTCGGTCAGAATTCCTCGGCACAACTATTTAAGGCGAGATCAGTTTGTAAGACATTCGAAGAACGTTCCAAGAATGATTTGGTTTATAAAAGGCTTTCGTTCGGAAGATGGGGGATATCACATTGGGAAATCCATAAGTTACGATGTGTTTACTTTGACGCATATATTGCGGGGAACCCAAATGCTATTTTACGCAACGGGTTAAGAAATTATTTTGACTCAGTATATCCAAATATAGGACTTCGTGATTTAGAAAAAGCGGCTAACATGCAACATAAAGAAGCATGTTATGCTTACGGGTTAGTAATGTTCGCTTCTCACCAAAGTGAGAACAAGAACATCGGGCTACAACTATTAAACAAAACGTTCCCTCAAGTGACGGAGTCGGTAATTGGGGTAAGAAATGAGGTTTTTAGGTTATTACGAGACTGTTGGTCATTACGTAACCCTCGTCCCTTTGACGACGTTACAACACGCTGTCTTATCAACGGCCATAACGGTTATGTTCCACAAGATCAAGGATGGGAAGTAGTCCTAGTAAAACCAGAATGCATGACTTGTTTCTGGACGTATGAATTACGTGTCTTTATTACCTTTGCTGAACGACTTGTGTACTAGCTAGAATTATCTTCACAACTATCTTGTATCAAAGTTATTGTGTGCTATATTTCATGCTTTATGTAAAATAAGCGGTATTGTAAGTTTGTAAAATATTGTATAAAAGTTTGAACGCGAAATATTATTATAATGAGTTTTTCATATAGAATTGTAGTAGTTGAATTGTATATTAGCTACTAAGTATGAACTTAACGGGTAGGTACTACCCGAATTTAAACTTATAAAACGCTAATATGAAGAAAAAGCTTTTATAAATGAGTTCATATTATGCTACGAAATACTATTAACTACTCTTAATATTCTATATGATTAACTTGTTCCATTTGACTATTTTGAAGGAAATGGCACCGACTACTCGACACACCGTGAATATGAATGAAGAGGAATTCCGTACTTTTCTAGCTTCAAACATAGCCGCAGTACAGGCTGCGCTATATACCAACAATAACCTTGGATCTGGCAGTACAGGAAATCGTGTAGGATGCACCTACAAAGAATTCACTGCCTGCAAACCTTTGGAATTTGATGGAACCGAAGGACCGATCGGATTGAAACGGTGGACCGAGAAGGTTGAATCGGTGTTTGCCATAAGTAAGTGTACTGAAGAGGACAAAGTGAAGTACGCTACGCATACCTTCACAGGTTCTGCGTTAACATGGTGGAATACCTATCTAGAGCAAGTGGGACAAGATGATGCGTACGCACTACCGTGGTCAGCATTCAAGCACTTGATGAACGAGAAGTACCGTCCCAGAACCGAGGTCAATAAGCTCAAGACAGAACTTAGAGGGTTACGAACCCAAGGATTTGATATTACCACGTACGAAAGACGATTCACAGAATTGTGCCTATTGTGTCCGGGAGCGTTCGAAGATGAGGAAGAGAAGATCGACGCGTTTGTGAAAGGATTACCGGAAAGAATCCAAGAAGATATAAGTTCACACGAGCCCGCCTCCATACAACAGGCATGTAGAATGGCTCACAAACTAGTGAACCAGATTGAAGAAAGAATTAAAGAACAGACTGCTGAAGAGGCCAATGTGAAGCAAGTCAAAAGAAAGTGGGAGGAAAACGGTGATAAGAATCGCCAATACAGCAACAACAGCAATTACAACAATAATCGCAACAATTATCCCAACAATCGCAACTACAACAAACGGCCCAACAACAACAACAACAACAACAACAACAGCAACTACAACAATCATCCTAACAACAATAATAACCGCAACAACAACAACAATCAGAAGCAGCTATGCCAAAGGTGTGAAAAGAATCACTCGGGGTTCTGCACCAAATTTTGCAACAAGTGTAAAAGAAATGGTCATAGCGCGGCGAAGTGTGAGGTCTACGGACCAGGGGTTAATAGAACGAAAGGAACAAATGGTGTCGAAACGAGTAATGGCGGAGCAAGTAGTGTCGGAGCAAGTTATGCCAATGTAGTTTGTTATAAATGTGGAAAACCGGGCCACATTATTAGAAATTGCCCGAACCAGGAGAACACGAATGGACAAGGTCGTGGAAGAGTTTTCAATATTAATGCGGCAGAGGCACAGGAAGACCCGGAGCTTGTTACGGGTACGTTTCTTATTGACAATAAATCTGCTTACGTTTTATTTGATTCGGGTGCGGATAGAAGCTATATGAGTAGAGATTTTTGTGCTAAATTAAGTTGTCCATTGACGCCTTTGGATAGTAAATTTTTACTCGAATTAGCAAATGGTAAATTAATTTCAGCAGATAATATATGTCGGAATCGAGAAATTAAACTGGTTAGCGAAACATTTAAGATTGATTTGATACCAGTAGAGTTAGGGAGTTTTGATGTGATAATCGGTATGGACTGGTTGAAAGAAGTGAAAGCAGAGATCGTCTGTTACAAAAATGCAATTCGCATTATACGAGAAAAAGGAAAACCCTTAATGGTGTACGGAGAAAAGGGCAACACGAAGCTACATCTTATTAGTAATTTGAAGGCACAAAAACTAATAAGAAAAGGTTGCTATGCTGTTCTAGCACACGTCGAGAAAGTACAAACTGAAGAAAAGAGCATCAATGATGTTCCCATTGCAAAAGAATTTCCCGATGTATTTCCGAAAGAATTACCGGGATTACCCCCACATCGATCCGTTGAATTTCAAATAGATCTTGTACCAGGAGCTGCACCAATAGCTCGTGCTCCTTACAGACTTGCACCCAGCGAGATGAAAGAACTGCAAAGCCAATTACAAGAACTTTTAGAGCGTGGTTTCATTCGACCAAGCACATCACCGTGGGGAGCTCCTGTTTTGTTTGTCAAGAAGAAAGATGGTACATTCAGGTTGTGTATCGACTACCGAGAGTTGAACAAACTTACCATCAAGAACCGCTACCCACTACCGAGAATCGACGACTTATTTGATCAACTACAAGGCTCGTCTGTTTATTCAAAGATTGACTTACGTTCCGGGTATCATCAAATGCGGGTGAAAGAAGATGATATTCCAAAGACTGCTTTCAGAACACGTTACGGTCATTACGAGTTTATGGTCATGCCGTTTGGTTTAACTAATGCACCAGCTGTGTTCATGGACCTTATGAACCGAGTGTGTGGACCATACCTTGACAATTTTGTCATCGTTTTCATTGATGACATACTTATTTACTCAAAGAATGACCAAGAACACGGTGAACATTTGAGAAAGGTGTTAGAAGTATTGAGGAAGGAAGAATTGTACGCTAAGTTTTCAAAGTGTGCATTTTGGTTGGAAGAAGTTCAATTCCTCGGTCACATAGTGAACAAACAAGGTATTAAGGTGGATCCAGCAAAGATAGAAACTGTTGAAAAGTGGGAAACACCGAAAACTCCGAAACACGTACGCCAGTTTTTAGGACTAGCTGGTTACTACAGAAGGTTCATCCAAGACTTTTCCAGAATAGCAAAACCCTTGACTGCATTAACGCATAAAGGGAAGAAATTTGAATGGAATGATGAACAAGAGAAAGCGTTTCAGTTATTGAAGAAAAAGCTAACTACGGCACCTATATTGTCATTGCCTGAAGGGAATGATGATTTTGTGATTTATTGTGACGCATCAAAGCAAGGTCTCGGTTGTGTATTAATGCAACGAACGAAGGTGATTGCTTATGCGTCTAGACAATTGAAGATTCACGAACAAAATTATACGACGCATGATTTGGAATTAGGTGCGGTTGTTTTTGCATTAAAGACTTGGAGGCACTACTTATATGGGGTCAAAAGTATTATATATACCGACCACAAAAGTCTTCAACACATATTTAATCAGAAACAACTGAATATGAGGCAGCGTAGGTGGATTGAATTATTGAATGATTACGACTTTGAGATTCGTTACCACCCGGGAAAGGCAAATGTGGTAGCCGATGCCTTGAGCAGGAAGGACAGAGAACCCATTCGAGTAAAATCTATGAATATAATGATTCATAATAACCTTACTACTCAAATAAAGGAGGCGCAACAAGGAGTTTTAAAAGAAGGAAATTTAAAGGATGAAATACCCAAAGGATCGGAGAAGCATCTTAATATTCGGGAAGACGGAACCCGGTATAGGGCTGAAAGGATTTGGGTACCAAAATTTGGAGATATGAGAGAAATGGTACTTAGAGAAGCTCATAAAACCAGATACTCAATACATCCTGGAACGGGGAAGATGTACAAGGATCTCAAGAAACATTTTTGGTGGCCGGGTATGAAAGCCGATGTTGCTAAATATGTAGGAGAATGTTTGACGTGTTCTAAGGTCAAAGCTGAGCATCAGAAACCATCAGGTCTACTTCAACAACCCGAAATCCCGGAATGGAAATGGGAAAACATTACCATGGATTTCATCACTAAATTGCCAAGGACTGCAAGTGGTTTTGATACTATTTGGGTAATAGTTGATCGTCTCACCAAATCAGCACACTTCCTGCCAATAAGAGAAGATGACAAGATGGAGAAGTTAGCACGACTGTATTTGAAGGAAGTCGTCTCCAGACATGGAATACCAATCTCTATTATCTCTGATAGGGATGGCAGATTTATTTCAAGATTCTGGCAGACATTACAGCAAGCATTAGGAACTCGTCTAGACATGAGTACTGCCTATCATCCACAAACCGATGGGCAGAGCGAAAGGACGATACAAACGCTTGAAGACATGCTACGAGCATGTGTTATTGATTTCGGAAACAGTTGGGATCGACATCTACCGTTAGCAGAATTTTCCTACAACAACAGCTACCATTCAAGCATTGAGATGGCGCCGTTTGAAGCACTTTATGGTAGAAAGTGCAGGTCTCCGATTTGTTGGAGTGAAGTGGGGGATAGACAGATTACGGGTCCGGAGATTATACAAGAAACTACCGAGAAGATCATCCAAATTCAACAACGGTTGAAAACTGCCCAAAGTCGACAAAAGAGCTACGCTGACATTAAAAGAAAAGATATAGAATTTGAAATTGGAGAGATGGTCATGCTTAAAGTTGCACCTTGGAAAGGCGTTGTTCGATTTGGTAAACGAGGGAAATTAAATCCAAGGTATATTGGACCATTCAAGATTATTGATCGTGTCGGACCAGTAGCTTACCGACTAGAGTTACCTCAACAACTCGCGGCTGTACATAACACTTTCCACGTCTCGAATTTGAAGAAATGTTTTGCTAAAGAAGATCTCACTATTCCGTTAGATGAAATCCAAATCAACGAAAAACTTCAATTCATCGAAGAACCCGTCGAAATAATGGATCGTGAGGTTAAAAGACTTAAGCAAAACAAGATACCAATTGTTAAGGTTCGATGGAATGCTCGTAGAGGACCCGAGTTCACCTGGAAGCGTGAAGATCAGATGAAGAAGAAATACCTGCATCTATTTCCAGAAGATTCGTCAACACCTTCAACAGCTTAAAATTTCGGGACGGAATTTATTTAACGGGTAGGTACTGTAGTGACCCGAACTTTTCCATGTTTATATATATTAATTGAGATTGATATTTACATGATTAAACGTTTCCAACATGTTAAGCAATCAAACTTGTTAAGACTTGATTAATTGAAATAGGTTTCATATAGACAATTGACTACCCAAGTTGACCGGTGATTCACGAACGTTAAAACTTGTAAAAACTATATGATGACATATATATGGTTATATATATAGTTAACATGATATTATGATAAGTAAACATATCATTAAGTATATTAACAATGAACTACATATGTAAAAACAAGACTACTAACTTAATGATTTTTAAACGAGACATATATGTAACGATTATCGTTGTAACGACATTTAAATGTATATATATCATATTAAGATATATTAATATATCATAATATTATGATAATATAATAATTTAACATCTCATTAGATATAATAAACAATGGGTTAACAACATTAATTGAGATCGTTAACTTAAAGGTTTCAAAACAACACTTACATGTAACGACTAACGATGACTTAACGACTCCGTTAAAATGTATATACATGTAGTGTATTTAGATGTATTAAAATACTTTTGGAAGACTTCAAGACATATATCGAAACACTCATACTTAACAAAAATGGTTACAGTTACTTTCCCATTCTTTTCTTTCATCAAGAATTCTAGTCGTATTCTTACCCGTATTATACACAGCTTCAAAACGTACTTACTATGGGTATATACCAATAGGAACTAGCATGGGATTCCACTCTTGATTATGTCATGTATGACTAATCAATTTTAACTTCTACCATGAGCTAGTCAACTAACTAGAACTCCTTTTAACCCCACTCACCACTCACCAATTAACACTCATCATTCACTCCATTTCACTTCCAAATCTCTTTCTAATTCTCTCTCAACACACCCACACTATTATGAACGTATTTCTCCAGTAGTTAATCATCATCTTCATCAAAAATCACTTCAAGAATCAAGCTATAATCATCATAGGAAGAACACTTCAAGAATACTTCAAAAATCCCTTCAAGTTTACTAATTTACTTCCAAGCTTTCTAATCCATTCCAAGTAATCATCTAAGATCAAGAAACCTTTGTTATATACAGTAGGTTATCTTTCTTATTCAAGGTAATATTCATATTCAAACTTTGATTCAATTTCTATAACTATAAACTATCTTAATTCGAGCAAAAATCTTACTTGAACTTGTTTTTGTGTCATGATCCTACTTCAAGAACTTTCAAGCCATCCAAGATCCTTTGAAGCTAGATCATTTCTTGTCACTTCCAGTAGGTTTACCTACTAAACTTGAGGTAGTAATGATGTTCATAACATCATTCGATTCATATATATAAAACTATCTTATTCGAAGGTTTAAACTCGTAATCACTAGAACATAGTTTAGTTAATTCTAAACTTGTTCGCAAACAAAAGTTAATCCTTCTAACTTGACTTTTAAAATTAACTAAACACATGTTCTATATCTATATGATATGCTAACTTAATGATTTAAAACCTGGAAACACGAAAAACACCGTAAAACCGGATTTACGCCGTCGTAGTAACACCGCGGGCTGTTTTGGGTTAGTTAATTAAAAACTATGATAAACTTTGATTTAAAACTTGTTATTCTGAGAAAATGATTTTTATTATGAACATGAAACTATATCCAAAAATTATGGTTAAACTCAAAGTGGAAGTATGTTTTCTAAAATGGTCATCTAGACGTCGTTCTTTCGACTGAAATGACTACCTTTACAAAAACGACTTGTAACTTATTTTTCCGACTATAAACCTATACTTTTTCTGTGTAGATTCATAAAATACAGTTCAATATGAAACCATAGCAATTTGATTCATTCAAAACGGATTTAAAATGAAGAAGTTATGGGTAAAACAAGATTGGATAATTTTTATCATTTTAGCTACGTGAAAATTGGTAACAAATCTATTCCAACCATAACTTAATCAACTTGTATTGTATATTATGTAATCTTGAGATACCATAGACACGTATACAATGTTTCGACCTATCATGTCGACACATCTATATATATTTCGGAACAACCATAGACACTCTATATGTGAATGTTGGAGTTAGCTATACAGGGTTGAGGTTGATTCCAAAATATATATAGTTTGAGTTGTGATCAATACTGAGATACGTATACACTGGGTCGTGGATTGATTCAAGATAATATTTATTGATTTATTTCTGTACATCTAACTGTGGACAACTAGTTGTAGGTTACTAACGAGGACAGCTGACTTAATAAACTTAAAACATCAAAATATATTAAAAGTGTTGTAAATATATTTTGAACATACTTTAATATATATGTATATATTGTTATAGGTTCGTGAATCAACAGTGGCCAAGTCTTACTTCTCGACGAAGTAAAAATCTGTGAAAGTGAGTTATAGTCCCATTTTTAAAATCTAATATTTTTGGGATGAGAATACATGCAGGTTTTATAAATGATTTACAAAATAGACACAAGTACGTGAAACTACATTCTATGGTTGAATTATCGAAATCGAATATGCCCCTTTTTATTAAGTCTGGTAATCTAAGAATTAGGGAACAGACACCCTAATTGACGCGAATCCTAAAGATAGATCTATTGGGCCTAACAAACCCCATCCAAAGTACCGGATGCTTTAGTACTTCGAAATTATATCATATCCGAAGGGTGTCCCGGAATGATGGGGATATTCTTATATATGCATCTTGTTATTGTCGGTTACCAGGTGTTCACCATATGAATGATTTTTATCTCTATGTATGGGATGTGTATTGAAATATGAAATCTTGTGGTCTATTATTATGATTTGATATATATAGGTTAAACCTATAACTCACCAACATTTTTGTTGACGTTTTAAGCATGTTTATTCTCAGGTGATTATTAAGAGCTTCCGCTGTCGCATACTTAAATAAGGACGAGATTTGGAGTCCATGCTTGTATGATATTGTGTAAAAACTGCATTCAAGAAACTTATTTTGTTGTAACATATTTGTATTGTAAACCATTATGTAATGGTCGTGTGTAAACAGGATATTTTAGATTATCATTATTTGATAATCTACGTAAAGCTTTTTAAACCTTTATTGATGAAATAAAGGTTATGGTTTGTTTTAAAATGAATGCAGTCTTTGAAAAACGTCTCATATAGAGGTCAAAACCTCGCAACGAAATCAATTAATATGGAACATTTTTAATCAATAAGAACGGGACATTTCAACACCCATGCTTGTTTTGTTTATTTTAAGACCACACAAGTGCCAAGGGACATGCCTATTAGTTTACCAAGGGCCTTGACTCAAAGTGCACATGTAATACACATAAAAACACCAAGAAAAAAACTGCAATTTGAGCTCCTGCTTTGCTGTTTCTGTCGTGTTCATTCAGCAGCAAAAAGGGGTTCATTATTTTGGTTTTTCAAGTGGTAATCAAGTGTCATTAAAATCCTAACTATTGTACTAGGTGTTGGTTACAAGTTTGGGGTATAATCTCTTGAGGTTTCATAGTTTTGAGACTCAATACATCATCATCTTTTGATAAGTTGCTGTCCAGAATTTTGAGTGCAATCAAAAGGGTTTCAAGCTTGGTTAATTAGTTAGTTAAGTGTTTAAATCTTAACTAACTCAAAGGGTGGTGTTAGTGCTTCAAAGGATTGGGTTTTACACACTTGATCATCACCTTCTTCATCATACAAAACAGCCCTCAATTTACTTGAGGAGGTATTAATCTTACTTCCTTTGTTCTTGTATGTAAGCATATGTTTCAAGACTTGATAACAATATGGAATTCATTAAAATGGTTTAACATATAAACTTGTTTCTACAAACAATCATGCTTCCGCTTTCTTTAACTATCATAAAATGGCTTTGTGATTAAGTTGACATTTAGAACTTGTTGTTATGTTGAATTCCTTCATTGGTATCTAGAGCCGAAGTCTATGAAATATGCTTCTTATATATGGTCTTTAAAACCCATCAACTTTGCATTCTACTAACATGCATGAAAGTAAAATGCAAAATAAATGGATTTGGGAGGGTTGTATAAGGTTGGCCGAATTTTAAGGGTTCCAAAAGTAGGTTTGGAACTTGAAAATTGGTCATTTTGTTGTATGTTGAAGTTCACAATCAAGCCTTGGCCTTTTGTTTGAATGGTTGCATGTTTGGTTGAATTAATTCATTCATTTGGTATGTAATATTAATTCATTCATGTGGTTGTAATATTCATGCAATTTGGTTTGTAATATTAATACTTTGGTTATGTAATTTATTTTATATTTGGTATGTAAAATAGATTAGGATGTATTTTCATTTTCTAGACAAAATGTATTAGGATATATTTTGTAAAATGATGAAGATGATGAAGACTTGAAGAACATTTGAAGAAGCATTTGGATGCAAGATTAAGTGGGAGTTTTAAAATCTCCTACTTTGTGTTATTACCCTTACCCGGTGGCATTTTGTTTTCGGCTAAACAAAATGCTTACCAAAAATGGCTTGATTGTGAACATATGTTTTGCATGCTTGGTTGTTATTGTATGATTGTGGATTGTATGTTTGTATGCTACAAGTTAATCACACATGTAAATAACAAACAAAACTAAAATTTAATTGGTTAAATTAGACATTATTAACAACTTGCAAAACGACAATTTAAATGGTTAAATTGAAATGGTAAAAGGACATAAATAAACGGTTATTAAAAACACGATAAGGATCATACATATAAAATGGTTTATATCATGAAATTAGCTTAATTACAAAACATGAAAAATGGATTTTCAAATAAACCATACACTAAATGCATGTTAGTGTATGGTGCAAAAGTTTTCTCAAACTAGAATTAATGAAAACTTAAAATCCCTTATTAACAAGGCAAACAAGTTAAACGCCATCCTATTGTGTGACACTTAAAAGTATTAGGGAACTCATGATGGGATAAAGGTCACCTAACCATTATGAGCAAACTAATATGATTAAGGTAAATTTCGCATGCTTGTGGGATAAAGGTCACCTAACCACATGTATGTTAAATTTACAAGTCTATACAAGTAGGACGACTTGATTTGGGAATCATGAACTTAGGGTCACCGAAGCATGAGGAACAAATAGGCGTTGATGGGATAAATATGCCATGCAAAAGGATTGCATGATCCCATACTCTAGAAGTTGCAAATGGATTGCAATTGTCATTTATTGACTACCTAGCTAAATCAAATTGCGGGATAAAGGTCACCTAACCGAAATTTGGCTTACCATTGGATTCTAGAATTTAATAATTCAATTTGATTTAAAGGGTATTGAATGTTAAATTAAAATCGATACTTAAACGAACTTTGTTAATTTTGTAGATGGCCGCCAATAACAACAACAACATTCCAAACGCACCACTTAACCTAAACCACCTATCATTAAGGTCTCTCTTAGAGAAAGACAAACTCAACCATACCAACTTTATGGATTGGTTCCGCAATCTTCGGATTGTCCTCAAACAAGAGGATAAAATGTATGTGCTTGAGGACCCCATTCCCGATCAACCGGATGAGAATGATGTGGAGGCAATGACCTCTTACGATAAGTATTGCCACGACTCCCTTCAAGTCTCATGCTTAATGCTTGGGACTATGATACCCGAACTCCAAAAGGATTTCGAGCATCATAGTGCATACGACATGATAACGCAATTGAAGGAGATGTTCCTCCAACAAGCGCGTGTCGAACGCTTCGAAACGGTTCGGGCGCTACATGCTTGTTGTATGGACGATACCCAATCGGTTTCATCTTATGTACTTAAGATGAAAAGCCTTGTCGATCGTGCTAACCGTCTTAACCTAAACATATCTAATGAGTTAGCCACCGATCTTATCCTTAACTCCCTATAAAAAAGGTTTGATCAATTTGTAATTAATTACAATATGAATGGGATGGATAAGAGCATAGGTGAGCTTCACGGTATGCTTAGAACGGCGGAAACTAGCATGGGTAAAAGGGCTTTACCCGTGTTAGCAATCGATCAAGGTGGATCCAAAGGTAACACCTCTAAGCCAAAGGTGGCTAAGAGGAAAGGACCCGCCCATCAAGGCAAAGGGAAGGGGAAGATGGTTACCCCAACCAAGAACAAGGCTAAGAAGCAAAAGGTAGCCGAGAAGGCAAACCCCAAGGAAGACCCATGTTTCGGTTGCGGTGAAATGGGTCATTGGAAACGAAACTGTCCGGTCTATCTTAAGGAGTTGAAGGACAAGAGGGATGCAGGGCAAACCTCAGGTAATATATATATGGTATATATAGAGCTTAGTATTACTTCTTCTAATACATGGGTATTAGACACTGGATGTGGAACTCACATTTGCAATTCATTGCAGGGGTTCAAAAGAAGTAGCAAGCAAACGGGAACATCAAGTCTCTACATGGGTAATGGGGCCAAAGTGCAAGTGAAGGCTCAAGGAGACTTTGTGTTAAAGCTTCCAAGTGGTTTGGAACTTATTTTGAAAGATGTTTTGTATGCACCCGATTTATGTCGAAACATTATTTCCATTTCCCGTTTGAAACAATGTGGTTTTTATCTTAATTTTGTTAATGATGATATCCATATTTATTTAGATAATGTATTCTATTTCAAGGCTTCACCTTCAAATGGAATTTATGAATTGGTTCATGATGACACATCATCTAGTAGCTCAATATACCATACAAGCACCAAGAAACTCAAAAGGGATTTGAGTGATTCCTATTTATGGCATTGTCGCCTTGGTCACATAAACAAGAACCGAATGCATACACTTCAAAAGGATGGACTTTTGAAATCAAATGAAATGGATTCGTTTGATGTATGTGAATCTTGTTTACAAGGCAAGATGACTAAAGCACCTTTCAAAGGGACTTATGAAAGGGCTAAAGATTTATTGGGATTAATACATTCGGATGTATGTGGACCCTTTAAACCCATGACTAGGAATGGTGAAAGATACTTTGTTACATTCATTGATGACTTTAGTAGTTTCGGATATGTCTATTTATTAAGACACAAGGACGAAACGTTTGAAGCATTCAAAGAATATCAAAACGAAGTACAAAATCAACTCAACAAGACAATTAAGGTACTTCGTACCGATAGAGGAGGTGAATACCTAAGCGATGCTTTCCAAGATCATCTTAGGAGTTGTGGGATTATCTCACAACTTACTCCACCCGGAACACCCCAACTCAATGGAGTTTCCGAAAGGAGGAACCGAACCCTAATGGATATGGTTCGATCTATGATGGCAAGAAGCTCATTACCTCTATCATTTTGGGGTTATTGTCTAAGCTCCGCGGCTCGTATTTTAAATATGGCCCCAACCAAGAAAGTGGAACGAACTCCTCACGAGATGTGGTTTGGTAAACCTCCATCTCTATCATACTTAAAGGTATGGGGATGTGAAGCTTATCCTAAGCGTTACGTCCCTAATAAGTTGAATGCTCGATCCACGAAGTGTATCTTCATAGGATATCCCAAGGATGATATGGGATACTATTTCTATGATCCATCCGAGCAGAATGTATTTGTTGCTCGGAAGGCGGAATTCCTTGAAACTAAGTTCCTAATGGAAGGAAATAGTGAAAGGAAGATAGATCTTGAAGAGGTTCAAGATCAAGTAGATGATACACAATTGGTTAACACTAGCACTCAACATGAAAATGTTGATAGTGATCAAATGGATGATCAAAATACACAAGACATTCGTAGATCTGGTAGGATTAGCAATCCTCCTGAGAGATATGGGTTTCTCATAGATGGTTGCTACACGGTTGATTTGGATGAACCAACAAACTACCAAGATGCTTTATCAAGGATTGATAAAGATAAATGGCAGGATGCCATGGACGTCGAGATGCAATCCATGTATGAAAACCAAGTGTGGGAACTTGTTTGAGACGACCCGACCCAATCCATAGGGACGAATACAATAACATATGATTACATCGCGAGGTACTTGACCTCTAAATGATACATTTTACAAACATTGCATTCATTTTTAAAAGACAATCTTTCATTACATCGAAAGTTGACATGTATGCATACCATTTCATAATATCCAAACTATAAATGACCTAATCTGTCATTTACTTAATAATAATCTTTAATGAACTTCAACGACTCGAATGCAACGTCTTTTGAAATATGTCATGAATGACTCCAAGTAATATCTTTAAAATGAGCTAATGCACAGCGGAAGATCTCTTTCAAACCTGAGAATAAACATGCTTTCAAGTGTCAACCAAAAGGTTGGTGAGTTCATCAGTTTATAGTAATCATTTCATTTTCATCATTTTAATAGACCACAAGATTTCATATTTCCAATTCTCATAAATAAACGTCCCATGCATAGAGACAAAATATCATTCATATGGATTGAACACCTGGTAACCGACATTAACAATATGCATATAGAATATCCCCATCATTCCGGGATCCTCCATCGGACATGATATAAATTTCGAAGTACTAAAGCATCCGGTACTTTGGATGGGGCTTGTTGGGCCCGATAGATCTATCTTTAGAGTTCGCGTCAATTAGGGTGTCTGTTCCCTAATTCTTAGATTACCAGACTTAATAAAAAGGGCATATTCGATTAGATAATCCAACCATAGAATGTAGTTTCGATTACTTGTGTCTATTTCGTAAAACAGTTATAAAAGCAGTGCATGTATTCTCAGTCCCAAAAATATATATTGCAAAAGCATTTAAAAAGGGATTAATGAAACTCACACATATAAATATTGTAAAACAGTTAATAAAGCATTTGCATGTATTCTCAGCCCAAAAATGTAAAGAGTAAAAAGGGCAAATGAAACTCACCATACTGTATTTTGTAGTAAAAATACATATAACATCATTGAACAAGTGTAGGGTTGGCCTCGGATTCACGAACCTATATTAATTATATATATTTATATGACGGTCAATATTTGTCTAACAATTTAGGCCAAGTCATAGTGTACCACAATCCTAATGCTCGAGTCTGACTCAACAGTATAGTAACATGTTATATTACCCATGCTCAGTTAGGTCAAAAGTCAAAGGTTAAAGTAAAAACGAGGTCGCATGCAAAAATACAATAACTTATACAAAAAAAAGATTTTTCGGTCAAACATGACTAAACGACCACTTCAGCGATTTTTAGAAAAATTATCGGAACTCCGATTGATAAACGGTCCAAGGATAAAAGTTACACATTACCAAAAAGATTAAGCATAAATTTTACAGAAGTAAACTAAAACTAGACAACTCGTAGTTGCCAACGCGGTTTCGGCGTTTCAAAGTTAATTTTTCAGCTTTAATAAAATTTACAAAAGTGACCGAGTAGCCTACTTTGGAGATTTTTAGAAAATTCCTCGAAACTCGGATTGACAAACGGTCAAAGCCTTCAAATTCTCGTTACCACAAAGATATAACATGATTTTTGGTAAAAGTAAACATACATCAGGCCGACCATGACAACTGATACAAAACTGACATTTTTAATAAAAAGTTTCAGCTCTTTTTAGAATTTTAAAATGTGATCAAACAGTCAACATTGACGATTTTTAGAAAAATCGTCGAGACTCAAATTGACAAACGGCCAGAGTCGTTTGTTAGACCTTATAGCAAAGAATTCAGTGGTATTTTTGTTTTAATCTGAAACAACGCAGATCATCGAGAATTTCAGTTTCCGTATCGACGTTTCATCAAAATTTACAAAACTTCTTTTATCCATAACTTGACAACCGTTCAACGAAACGAGACGTGCTTTATATGAAAATTCATCTACTCGACGAGTAGAATCCAAATAACCACTTTTTATTACCCAGAAAATTAGTTCACTAATTATTAACAGCATTTTTAATTACGAAATTAATTGTTTAATTCATAACTTTCTAACCGTTCATCGAATTCATTCGATATCTAAATGAAAAGTTCTTAATTTTTCGCTAGCTTTCCAATGACATGCATATCTTATACCTTATTTGATCCCTAGTATAACAACCTTTAAGATTCAACATAACCTATCTAAGGGCAATATCAAATGTACAAATAAGCATAATCCTATTTTCTCGAGCACTAGTCAGGGATACACTATTAGTATGTAAAAATTAAATTAGGAGTACTCACGTATCAATATTGAGGTTCAATATTGGAGGAAAGGTACGTAGACGCAATGGAGATGACAAACACTAGTTTAACCTCACAAGCATACCCATGAACAATACCCATCACCTCCATAGCCATAACTCATAATTTCCTTAGCCCTATCCTACTCATAAAACTTGTCTTGAAATGACCCGCTCATGACCTCGTCGTAGTATTTTAGGTATAAATACTAATAATAACACTAATAATAATAATAATAATAATAATAATAATAATAATAATAATAAATATATTAATAATAATAATAATAATAATAATAATAATAATAATAATAATAATAATAATATAATTAATCTAAATGATACGTAGTATTATGAAGTGAATGAGAATGAACTTGTGCATTTATAGAAGTTTGCCATCTCATATTGCCTTACAGCTTGCATCCGTTGTTTTAATCTTGCCGACACCCTATTTTACATATTACGTATCACTTATAACTTTATATATATTTTATATATAATATATTTAATCTTTAGAATTAATTAAATATTATATTATATTTACGCTCATGATAAAAATATAATTTTTACAAAAATGACACGGTCGTGGTCTCACGACTCATGTACCACTTTCCGTTTTTCGGGCGCACTTTCGTACGTTTAGAAAACTAGCCCTTTATATTACGTGACGTGTACCTTTTACAAAAATTAGACTTACATAACAATAAATTACCTTTATAAAAATATAACTTATAAAGTTGAGCGTTGTGGTCATTTCCTTCTATAAATCCAAGTCTCGTTGTTTGTCAAAATATTTTATTTTAAATTAAACGTTTTGTGACATGTACCTTTATTAATAACTAGACTTAAATTAATTAAAAACTAACCCACTCGGAGTGTAACTTAATCTTTTGAGTGTTTTGGTCATTTACTTTTATAATTCATACCCTCGTTAGTTATCAAAGTATACTTAATAACATTAACTTAAACCAAAACGTCTTTTGAATAAATTAAAATATATTTATAATATATAGGTTTGAAATACTTTAATAAAATATTTAGATTTTAATTATATTTCAAAGTATATTTGAAGATCGTTTATAATATTATATCCTATAACGTTTATACTTTAAAAAAAAATATAATTTCCTTATGCGTCAACGTTTAGTTTGTTTTCCTTAAACTTTCTAAATAATATAACTATATTCCTAAAGTTTCACTTTCACTCTAAATAATAGGAAGGTTAACTAGTTAACGTTTATATAGAAAGTCGAACAGAAAACTCCACTAACATTTGGCTAGTTCTCGTTAATTGACACATTTGTCTTTACTTATAACTCACTTTACCATTTTTCGAATACGGTTAATAATAAGGGTTACCTAATTCAAAGTGGACCTCCTAACAGATACTCTTAATCATAATTCAATGTATCTGATAATTCAATCATTTGATATTATCTTTTAATCTCGTCGATAAACTTACATCGAACAAATATATTCATGTAAAGTATTATCTATTCAATACCTTAATAGTACTTCCAGGTTCATAAAATAGATCTCATAGCTTATAATCATATCCACTAATCCGTTCGATGTTTTATATAATATATCTCAATTTAATAATCACACATATGTATATGTATATATAATTGTTCGTGAATCGCTAGGCATGGTCAAAGGGTAATTGATTATATGAATATAGTTTTCAAAATTTCGAGACTCAACATTACATATTTTTGCTCATCGTGTCGGGAACATATAAAGATTAAAGTTTAAATTTGATCGGAAATTTCCGGGTCATCACAGTACCTACCCGTTAAAAGAAATTTCGTCCCGAAATTTGATAGAGTTCGTCATGACTAACAGTAAGAATGTTATTATGACGAATGTAAGCTGATACATAGAGTTTTATCATCATCGAGTAATATAGATAACCCAATTTGATTATGCGAAGATTATAAGTGAAGCTAGCAAAGAGTGGAATGAGTAAATATAGAAGCGTTTTAACTGATGACGTAGTCATGATTGATTTCCGGAATTTAAGGGATTTAAAGAAAATCTTCGTAATAAGATTTGGTTCTTCGGTAATTAAGGAGATTCAGATCTTCTTTGGTTAAACGCGATAATCTGCTTTGATTTTCTTTGTCGAATATTATTCTATAAATCCACCCTCTCCATTTCCTTACAACTCACATCTCCTATTCTTCCTTCCTCAATTCATACTTTAAAGTATTCATTAATTATGCTCCATCCTATCCTGATCCTTGATATACTCCTAACCTTCATATCTTTCATTCTTCTTTTTAATCTGCCACCGGAAGAATCTATTTACTTCTACTATACTCTTGGGTTTATAGTGTTTCTAGTTCTTCCATGTCTTTACATTGCTATATGCATTGATATATACGGGTTGTAATTTCCGGGTTGTTGTTAGATTTTACACCTTCCCTTATATTTCGATGTCCCTGCTTCCGTCTTCTATAGTCATCGTCATCCCCAGTTAATGCTCTCTTCTATTTGCTGCGGTTTATACCCCACATTTCCATTTCGAAGCTTTGTCCTTTCGTTTCTTCTTCTTGCGATTAAATAGCTCTTGTAATGGTCCGGAATTCATATGTATGGATTTAAGAAGGAATATAGTAATTGTTCTAAGAAGGAAAGGGTAATGGTAAATCCTGATTTGTTAAATTACCAAAATACCCTGAAAAAGACCGAATCATTAAGAAATATTTTCTTGATATATTTAGAGATTAGATAGAATGTAAGAGTCGTGTAAATGGTACATGATGACGGTATGTCCTGTGAATCATCACATCCATTAGAAACTCAGCATGAATTACTGTAATATAATGACGTTGATCAAGTGTCATTATATTATACTAACTCATGCATCAGTTCCCAACACTACTTCAAAAACATTCATATTCGAATTTTTCAGAATTTAGAAACTAACACGGTTTCTTTTATGTTTGCAGATATTACGGAGAGATAAATGATACTTGATAAGAATAGTTGTGAAAATATCTCCAAAGATATGGAGAATATGTATAATGGAAGATACGAAGATATCTTATAACATTTAAGATATGATGATGATGAAGAATATCTGTCTGTGAAGGTTTAGAATAAGAAGTAAGGTGTTTGCTAACGAGTTTAGCAGGCACTGAATCATTTGGATCCTTTGAAGGCAGATTCAGTCTCTGTGATTTGTCCACGGCTTCCTTCATACTTTGCTCAATCCGTTTTTCAGTACCAAATCCTTTCTTTTTCTGAGCTTTACCATCTCACTATCTTTTATCATCAAACTTTTGACCGTTTAAACCATCTACAATTTTTATGTTTCCTCTGCATTTAATGCTAATATCTGAATCTTTGGTTAGCAATCCGAGGTGGGTTCAGAAGAATCGTGTTTTAGATGATTAAACGCTGGTGGTAATAGGGTGGAATATGAAAGATTCCCCAGTAATAATGACGAAAGGGCAACGTATCTATCAAGGTTATAATAAGACTGGTCCGACTGAAAAATCGAAGTTGACTTGCTGGAGCTGTGACAAAATTGGCTACTTTGAAAAGGAATCGAAATGTTGTTTTTGCTAATAAATGATAAAGAATTCGACGCGGGTACATGTTAGATTATGACTTTGGTTTCGAGAGTTTTTCAGGTACAAAACTTCGGGTAACGTGTGGTTGGATCATCATCTCAATTGTTTATTATTTGAAGTGTCTTCTAGAATTTCGAAGGGTTTTAATTGCAGATTGTCATAGTCAATATCTAAATGATGAAATCGTCTTGAATCCCGAATGATTTTCATATTCATCTGAGTGTTACGATTAAAAGTGATGTTCTATCACAGTTTTGAAGTCAAGGTATAGCTTTGAAAAATTGTAAGGATCTAAGAGTGATGATTTTAGTTGTATCTCGAGTTGAATTCTGAAATTCCCAAAAATCAGAATATGTAATTAGATTCGAATGAGTATGGTTGTTTTGATTTCTATAAAAGAATGTATATTGGTATAGTTGATGATTGTCGAATCAGAATTGAAGAACATAATGTAGTGACCCGAACTTTTCCATGTTTATATATATTAATTGAGATTGATATTTACATGATTAAATGTTTCCAACATGTTAAGCAATCAAACTTGTTAAGACTTGATTAATTGAAATATGTTTCATATAGACAATTGACCACCCAAGTTGACCGGTGATTCACGAACGTTAAAACTTGTAAAAAAACTATATGATGACATATATATGGTTATATATATAGTTAACATGATATTATGATAAGTAAACATATCATTAATTATATTAACAATGAACTACATATGTAAAAACAAGACTACTAACTTAATGATTTTGAAACGAGACATATATGTAACGTTTATCGTTGTAACGACATTTAATGTATATATATATCATATTAAGAGATATTCGTACATCATAATATCATGATAATATAATAATTTCAAATCTCTTTTGTTATTATAAACATTGGGTTAACAACATTTAACAAGATCGTTAACCTAAAGGTTTCAAAACAACACTTACATGTAACGACTAACGATGACTTAACGACTCAGTTAAAATGTATATACATGTAGTGTTTTAATATGTATTTATACACTTTTGAAAGACTTCAATACACTTATCAAAATACTTCTACTTAACAAAAATGCTTACAATTACATCCTTGTTCAGTTTCATCAACAATTCTACTCGTATGCACCCGTATTCGTACTCGTACAATACACAGCTTTTAGATGTATGTACTATTGGTATATACACTCCAATGATCAGCTCTTAGCAGCCCATGTGAGTCACCTAACACATGTGGGAACCATCATTTGGCAACTAGCATGAAATATCTCATAAAATTACAAAAATATGAGTAATCATTCATGACTTATTTACATGAAAACAAAATTACATATCCTTTATATCTAATCCATACACCAACGACCAAAAACACCTACAAACACTTTCATTCTTCAATTTTCTTCATCTAATTGATCTCTCTCAAGTTCTATCTTCAAGTTCTAAGTGTTCTTCATAAATTCCAAAAGTTCTAGTTTCATAAAATCAAGAATACTTTCAAGTTTGCTAGCTCACTTCCAATCTTGTAAGGTGATCATCCAACCTCAAGAAATCTTTGTTTCTTACAGTAGGTTATCATTCTAATACAAGGTAATAATCATATTCAAACTTTGGTTCAATTTCTATACCTATAACAATCTTATTTCAAGTGATGATCTTACTTGAACTTGTTTTCTTGTCATGATTCTGCTTCAAGAACTTCGAGCCATCCAAGGATCCATTGAAGCTAGATCCATTTTTCTCTTTTCCAGTAGGTTTATCCAAGGAAATTAAGGTAGTAATGATGTTCATAACATCATTCGATTCATACATATAAAGCTATCTTATTCGAAGGTTTAAACTTGTAATCACTAGAACATAGTTTAGTTAATTCTAAACTTGTTCGCAAACAAAAGTTAATCCTTCTAACTTGACTTTTAAAATCAACTAAACACATGTTCTATATCTATATGATATGCTAACTTAATGATTTAAAACCTGGAAACACGAAAAACACCGTAAAACCGGATTTACGCCGTCGTAGTAACACCGCGGGCTGTTTTGGGTTAGTTAATTAAAAACTATGATAAACTTTGATTTAAAAGTTGTTATTCTGAGAAAATGATTTTTATGAACATGAAACTATATCCAAAAATTATGGTTAAACTCAAAGTGGAAGTATGTTTTCTAAAATGGTCATCTAGACGTCGTTCTTTCGACTGAAATGACTACCTTTACAAAAATGACTTGTAACTTATTTTTCCGACTAGAAACCTATACTTTTTTTGTTTAGATTCATAAAATAGAGTTCAATATGAAACCATAGCAATTTGATTCACTCAAAACGGATTTAAAATGAAGAAGTTATGGGTAAAACAAGATTGGATAATTTTTCTCATTTTAGCTACGTGAAAATTGGTAACAAATCTATTCCAACCATAACTTAATCAACTTGTATTATATATTATGTAATCTTGAGATACCATAGACACGTATACAATGTTTCGACCTATCATGTCGACACATCTATATATATTTCGGAACAACCATAGACACTCTATATGTGAATGTTGGAGTTAGCTATACAGGGTTGAGGTTGATTCCAAAATATATATAGTTTGAGTTGTGATCAATACTGAGATACGTATACACTGGGTCGTGGATTGATTCAAGATAATATTTATCGATTTATTTCTGTACATCTAACTGTGGACAACTAGTTGTAGGTTACTAACGAGGACAGCTGACTTAATAAACTTAAAACATCAAAATATATTAAAAGTGTTGTAAATATATTTTGAACATACTTTAATATATATGTATATATTGTTATAGGTTCGTGAATCAACAGTGGCCAAGTCTTACTTCCCGACGAAGTAAAAATCTGTGAAAGTGAGTTATAGTCCCACTTTTAAAATCTAATATTTTTGGGATGAGAATACATGCAGGTTTTATAAATGATTTACAAAATAGACACAAGTACGTGAAACTACATTCTATGGTTGAATTATCGAAATCGAATATGCCCCTTTTTATTAAGTCTGGTAATCTAAGAATTAGGGAACAGACACCCTAATTGACGCGAATCCTAAAGATAGATCTATTGGGCCTAACAAACCCCATCCAAAGTACCGGATGCTTTAGTACTTCGAAATTTATATCATATCCGAAGGGTGTCCCGGAATGATGGGGATATTCTTATATATGCATCTTGTTATTGTCGGTTACCAGGTGTTCACCATATGAATGATTTTTATCTCTATGTATGGGATGTGTATTGAAATATGAAATCTTGTGGTCTATTGTTACGATTTGATATATATAGGTTAAACCTATAACTCACCAACATTTTTGTTGACGTTTAAAGCATGTTTATTCTCAGGTGAATATTAAGAGCTTCCGCTGTTGCATACTAAAATAAGGACAAGATTTGGAGTCCATGTTTGTATGATATTGTGTAAAAACTGCATTCAAGAAACTGATTTCAATGTAACATATTTGTATTGTAAACCATTATGTAATGGTCGTGTGTAAACAGGATATTTTAGATTATCATTATTTGATAATCTACGTAAAGCTTTTTAAACCTTTATTTATGAAATAAAGGTTATGGTTTGTTTTAAAAATGAATGCAGTCTTTGAAAAACGTCTCATATAGAGGTCAAAACCTCGCAACGAAATCAATTAATATGGAACGTTTTTAATCAATAAGAACGGGACATTTCAGTTGGTATCCGAGCGTTGGTCTTAGAGAACCAGAAAATTTGCATTAGTGTGTCTTATCGAGTTTGTTAGGATGCATTAGTGAGTCTGGACTTCGACCGTGTTTTCTTTAAAAATGATTGCTTAACATTTTTGTTGGAAACTATATATTTTTAACATATGAATATTATGTGATATATTAATCTCTTAACGTGTTTGATATTATGTGATAGATGTCTACCTCTAGAACAAGTCCCATTGACTCACCTAATAATAATGAAGAGTCAAATGTAAATTGGAATGATTTGTGGACTGATTCACAAGTTCCCGAAGAGGAACCGGAAGAAGAGTCCGAACCGGAAGAAGAATCAGAACCGGAAGAAGAATCGGAACCGGATGAAGAAATAGAACCGGTGGGGGAAATAATAAAACGGTTAAGTAAAAGAAAATCCTCAACCAACCGACCAAAGTTAATTATGGTCAATGGTGTTTCCGCCAAGGAAGCAAAATATTGGGAGGATTACCAATTCTCCGATGAATCGGATTCCGACGAGAATTCCGATGATGTTATAGAAATTACCCCAACTGAATTTAAAAAGGCAAAAGAAAATAATAAGGGAAAGGGCATAAAAATAGAGAAATCTAATTCCAACCCCGATGAACTTTATATGTATCGTCAACCCCCGAAGTCCTTAAGTTGTAACAATGACCCAGGAACCTCTAAACCACCAGGTTTTTCTAAACCAATGTGGACAACGACGGCTCATATTAGGGGAACATTATATATCCCTAAAAACTTGGCAAAACGAACCAAAACCGAAGAAGAAGAAACGAGCGAGTCGGAATAAGATAGTTGTATTCGTGTGGTGTAATATATGTAATATAGTGTTCTTATGCTTTATGATATATGTAAAAATTGCTTGTATTAATAAGTATTTTTTTTATGAAACTAACTCTTGTCTATTTTACAGTTTAAAAACACAAAATGGATAGACAACCCAATATTTTAAGAGACCTATCCGGAGACATGATTGATGAAATCTTGTCTAGAGTCGGCCAGAATTCTTCGGCACAACTATTTAAGGCGAGATCAGTTTGTAAGACATTCGAAGAACGTTCCAAGAATGTCTTGGTTTATAAGAGACTTTCGTTTGAAAGATGGGGGATATCACATTGGGAAACCCATAAGTTACGATGTGTTTACTTTGACGCATATATTGCGGGGAACCCAAATGCTATTTTACGCAACGGGTTAAGAAATTATTTTGACTCAATATATCCGAATATTGGACTTCGTGATTTAGAAAAAGCGGCTAACATGCAACATAAAGAAGCATGTTATGCTTACGGATTAGTAATGTTCGCTTCTCACCAAAGTGAGAACAAGAACATCGGGCTACAACTATTAAACAAAATGTTTCCACAAGTGACGGAGTCGGTAATTGGGGTAAGAAATGAGGTTTTTAGATTATTACGGGACTGTTGGACATTACGTAACCCTCGTCCCTTTGATGACGTTACAACACGCTGTCTTATCAACGGCCATAACGGTTATGTTGCACAAGACCAAGGATGGGAAGTAGTCCTAGTAAAACCAGAATGCATGACTTGTTTCTGGACGTATGAATTACGTGTCTTTATTGCCTTTGCCGAACGACTTGTGTACTAGCTAGAATTGTCTTCACAACTATCTTGTATCAAAGTTATTGTGTGCTATATTTCATGCTTTATGTAAAATAAGCGGTATTGCAAGTTTGTAAAATATTGTATAAAAGTTTGAACGCGAAATATTATTACAATCAGTTTTTCATATAGAATTGTAGTAGTTGAATTGTATATTAGCTACTAAGTATGAACTTAACGGGTAGGTACTACCCGAATTTAAACTTATAAAATGCTAATATGAAGAAAAAGCTTTTATAAATGAGTTCATATTATGCTACGAAATACTATTAACTACTCTTAATATTCTGTATGATTAACTTGTTCCATTTAACTATTTTGAAGGAAATGGCACCGACTACTCGACACACCGTGAATATGAATGAAGAGGAATTCCGTACTTTTCTAGCTTCAAACATAGCCGCAGTACAGGCTGCGCTACATACCAACAATAACCTTGGATCTAGCAGTACAGGAAATCGTGTAGGATGCACCTACAAAGAATTCACTGCCTGCAAACCTTTGGAATTTGATGGAACCGAAGGACCGATCGGATTGAAACGGTAGACCGAGAAGGTTGAATCGGTGTTTGCCATAAGTAAGTGTACTGAAGAGGACAAAGTGAAGTACGCTACGCATACCTTCACAGGTTCTGCGTTAACATGGTGGAATACCTATCTAGAGCAAGTGGGACAAGATGATGCGTACGCACTACCGTGGTCAGCATTCAAGCACTTGATGAACGAGAAGTACCGTCCCAGAACCGAGGTCAATAAGCTCAAGACAGAACTTAGAGGGTTACGAACCCAAGGATTTGATATTACCACGTACGAAAGACGATTCACAGAATTGTGCCTATTGTGTCCGGGAGCATTCGAAGATGAGGAAGAGAAGATCGACGCGTTTGTGAAAGGATTACCGGAAAGAATCCAAGAAGATATAAGTTCACACGAGCCCGCCTCCATACAACAGGCATGTAGAATGGCTCACAAACTAGTGAACCAGATTGAAGAAAGAATTAAAGAACAGACTGCTGAAGAGGCCAATGTGAAGCAAGTCAAAAGAAAGTGGGAGGAAAACGGTGATAAGAATCACCAATACAACAACAACAGCAATTACAACAATAATCGCAACAATTATCCCAACAATCGCAACATCAATCGCAACTACAACAAACGGCCCAACAACAACAACAACAACAGCAACTACAACAATCATCCCAACAACAATAATAACCGCAACAACAACAACAATCAGAAGCAGCTATGCCAAAGGTGTGAAAAGAATCACTCGGGGTTCTGCACCAAATTTTGCAACAAGTGTAAAAGAAATGGTCATAGCGCGGCGAAGTGTGAGGTCTACGGACCAGGGGTTAATAGAACGAAAGGAACAAATGGTGTCGGAACGAGTAATGGCGGAGCAAGTAGTGTCGGAGCAAGTTATGCCAATGTAGTTTGTTATAAATGTGGAAAACCAGGCCACATTATTAGAAATTGCCCGAACCAGGAGAACACGAATGGACAAGGCCGTGGAAGAGTTTTCAATATTAATGCGGTAGAGGCACAGGAAGACCCGGAGCTTGTTACGGGTACGTTTCTTATTGACAATAAATCTGCTTACGTTTTATTTGATTCGGGTGCGGATAGAAGCTATATGAGTAGAGATTTTTGTGCTAAATTAAGTTGTCCATTGACGCCTTTGGATAGTAAATTTTTACTCGAATTAGCAAATGGTAAATTAATTTCAGCAGATAATATATGTCGGAATCGAGAAATTAAACTGGTTAGCGAAACATTTAAGATTGATTTGATACCAGTAGAGTTAGGGAGTTTTGATGTGATAATCGGTATGGACTGGTTAAAAGAAGTGAAAGCGGAGATCGTTTGTTACAAAAATGCAATTCGCATTATACGAGAAAAAGGAAAACCCTTAATGGTGTACGGAGAAAAGGGCAACACGAAGCTACATCTTATTAGTAATTTGAAGGCACAAAAACTAATAAGAAAAGGTTGCTATGCTGTTCTAGCACACGTCGAGAAAGTACAAACTGAAGAAAAGAGCATCAATGATGTTCCCATTGCAAAAGAATTTCCCGATGTATTTCCGAAAGAATTACCGGGATTACCCCCACATCGATCCGTTGAATTTCAAATAGATCTTGTACCAGGAGCTGCACCAATAGCTCCTGCTCCTTACAGACTCGCACCCAGCGAGATGAAAGAACTGCAAAGCCAATTACAAGAACTTTTAGAGCGTGGTTTCATTCGACCAAGCACATCACCGTGGGGAGCTCCTGTTTTGTTTGTCAAGAAGAAAGATGGTACATTCAGGTTGTGTATCGACTACCGAGAGTTGAACAAACTTACCATCAAGAACCGCTACCCACTACCGAGAATCGATGACTTATTTGATCAACTACAAGGCTCGTCTGTTTATTCAAAGATTGACTTACGTTCCGGGTATCATCAAATGCGGGTGAAAGAAGATGATATTCCAAAGACTGCTTTCAGAACACGTTACGGTCATTACGAGTTTATGGTCATGCCGTTTGGTTTAACTAATGCACCAGCTGTGTTCATGGACCTTATGAACCGAGTGTGTGGACCATACCTTGACAAGTTTGTCATTGTTTTCATTGATGACATACTTATTTACTCAAAAAATGACCAAGAACACGGTGAACATTTGAGAAAGGTGTTAGAAGTATTGAGGAAGGAAGAATTGTATGCTAAGTTTTCAAAGTGTGCATTTTGGTTGGAAGAAGTTCAATTCCTCGGTCACATAGTGAACAAAGAAGGTATTAAGGTGGATCCGGCAAAGATAGAAACTGTTGAAAAGTGGGAAACCCCGAAAACTCCGAAACACATACGCCAGTTTTTAGGACTAGCTGGTTACTACAGAAGGTTCATCCAAGACTTTTCCAGAATAGCAAAGCCCTTGACTGCATTAACGCATAAAGGGAAGAAATTTGAATGGAATGATGAACAAGAGAAAGCGTTTCAGTTATTGAAGAAAAAGCTAACTACGGCACCTATATTGTCATTGCCTGAAGGGAATGATGATTTTGTGATTTATTGTGATGCATCAAAGCAAGGTCTCGGTTGTGTATTAATGCAACGAACGAAGGTGATTGCTTATGCGTCTAGACAATTGAAGATTCACGAACAAAATTATACGACGCATGATTTGGAATTAGGCGCGGTTGTTTTTGCATTAAAGACTTGGAGGCACTACTTATATGGGGTCAAAAGTATTATATATACCGACCACAAAAGTCTTCAACACATATTTAATCAGAAACAACTGAATATGAGGCAGCGTAGGTGGATTGAATTATTGAATGATTACGACTTTGAGATTCGTTACCACCCGGGGAAGGCAAATGTGGTAGCCGATGCCTTGAGCAGGAAGGACAGAGAACCCATTCGAGTAAAATCTATGAATATAATGATTCATAATAACATTACTACTCAAATAAAGGAGGCGCAACAAGGAGTTTTAAAAGAGGGAAATTTAAAGGATGAAATACCCAAAGGATCGGAGAAGCATCTTAATATTCGGGAAGACGGAACCCGGTATAGGGCTGAAAGGATTTGGGTACCAAAATTTGGAGATATGAGAGAAATGGTACTTAGAGAAGCTCATAAAACCAGATACTCAATACATCCTGGAACGGGGAAGATGTACAAGGATCTCAAGAAACATTTTTGGTGGCCAGGTATGAAAGCCGATGTTGCTAAATACGTAGGAGAATGTTTGACGTGTTCTAAGGTCAAAGCTGAGCATCAGAAACCATCAGGTCTACTTCAACAACCCGAAATCCCGGAATGGAAATGGGAAAACATTACCATGGATTTCATCACTAAATTGCCAAGGACTGCAAGTGGTTTTGATACTATTTGGGTAATAGTTGATCGTCTCACCAAATCAGCACACTTCCTACCAATAAGAGAAGATGACAAGATGGAGAAGTTAGCACGACTGTATTTGAAGGAAGTCGTCTCCAGACATGGAATACCAATCTCTATTATCTCTGATAGGGATGGCAGATTTATTTCAAGATTCTGGCAGACATTACATCAAGCATTAGGAACTCGTCTAGACATGAGTACTGCCTATCATCCACAAACTGATGGGCAGAGCGAAAGGACGATACAAACTCTTGAAGACATGCTACGAGCATGTGTTATTGATTTCGGAAACAGTTGGGATCGACATCTACCGTTAGCAGAATTTTCCTACAACAACAGCTACCATTCAAGCATTGAGATGGCGCCGTTTGAAGCACTTTATGGTAGAAAGTGCAGGTCTCCGATTTGTTGGAGTGAAGTGGGGGATAGACAGATTACGGGTCCGGAGATTATACAAGAAACTACCGAGAAGATCATCCAAATTCAACAACGGTTGAAAACCGCCCAAAGTCGACAAAAGAGCTACGCTGACATTAAAAGAAAAGATATAGAATTTGAAATTGGAGAGATGGTCATGCTTAAAGTTGCACCTTGGAAAGGCGTTGTTCGATTTGGTAAACGAGGGAAATTAAATCCAAGGTATATTGGACCATTCAAGATTATTGATCGTGTCGGACCAGTAGCTTACCGACTAGAGTTACCTCAACAACTCGCGGCTGTACATAACACTTTCCACGTCTCGAATTTAAAGAAATGTTTTGCTAAAGAAGATCTCACTATTCCGTTAGATGAAATCCAAATCAACGAAAAACTTCAATTCATCGAAGAACCCGTCGAAATAATGGATCGTGAGGTTAAAAGACTTAAGCAAAACAAGATACCAATTGTTAAGGTTCGATGGAATGCTCGTAGAGGACCCGAGTTCACCTGGGAGCGTGAAGATCAGATGAAGAAGAAATACCCGCATCTATTTCCAGAAGATTCGTCAACACCTTCAACAGCTTAAAATTTCGGGACGAAATTTATTTAACGGGTAGGTACTGTAGTGACCCGAACTTTTCCATGTTTATATATATTAATTGAGATTGATATTTACATGATTAAATGTTTCCAACATGTTAAGCAATCAAACTTGTTAAGACTTGATTAATTGAAATATGTTTCATATAGACAATTGACCACCCAAGTTGACCGGTGATTCACGAACGTTAAAACTTGTAAAAAAACTATATGATGACATATATATGGTTATATATATAGTTAACATGATATTATGATAAGTAAACATATCATTAATTATATTAACAATGAACTACATATGTAAAAACAAGACTACTAACTTAATGATTTTGAAACGAGACATATATGTAACGTTTATCGTTGTAACGACATTTAATGTATATATATATCATATTAAGAGATATTCGTACATCATAATATCATGATAATATAATAATTTAAAATCTCTTTTGTTATTATAAACATTGGGTTAACAACATTTAACAAGATCGTTAACCTAAAGGTTTCAAAACAACACTTACATGTAACGACTAACGATGACTTAACGACTCAGTTAAAATGTATATACATGTAGTGTTTTAATATGTATTTATACACTTTTGAAAGACTTCAATACACTTATCAAAATACTTCTACTTAACAAAAATGCTTACAATTACATCCTCGTTCAGTTTCATCAACAATTCTACTCGTATGCACCCGTATTCGTACTCGTACAATACACAGCTTTTAGATGTATGTACTATTGGTATATACACTCCAATGATCAGCTCTTAGCAGCCCATGTGAGTCACCTAACACATGTGGGAACCATCATTTGGCAACTAGCATGAAATATCTCATAAAATTACAAAAATATGAGTAATCATTCATGACTTATTTACATGAAAACAAAATTACATATCCTTTATATCTAATCCATACACCAACGACCAAAAACACCTACAAACACTTTCATTCTTCAATTTTCTTCATCTAATTGATCTCTCTCAAGTTCTATCTTCAAGTTCTAAGTGTTCTTCATAAATTCCAAAAGTTCTAGTTTCATAAAATCAAGAATACTTTCAAGTTTGCTAGCTCACTTCCAATCTTGTAAGGTGATCATCCAACCTCAAGAAATCTTTGTTTCTTACAGTAGGTTATCATTCTAATACAAGGTAATAATCATATTCAAACTTTGGTTCAATTTCTATAACTATAACAATCTTATTTCAAGTGATGATCTTACTTGAACTTGTTTTCTTGTCATGATTCTGCTTCAAGAACTTCGAGCCATCCAAGGATCCATTGAAGCTAGATCCATTTTTCTCTTTTCCAGTAGGTTTATCCAAGGAAATTAAGGTAGTAATGATGTTCATAACATCATTCGATTCATACATATAAAGCTATCTTATTCGAAGGTTTAAACTTGTAATCACTAGAACATAGTTTAGTTAATTCTAAACTTGTTCGCAAACAAAAGTTAATCCTTCTAACTTGACTTTTAAAATCAACTAAACACATGTTCTATATCTATATGATATGCTAACTTAATGATTTAAAACCTGGAAACACGAAAAACACCGTAAAACCGGATTTACGCCGTCGTAGTAACACCGCGGGCTGTTTTGGGTTAGTTAATTAAAAACTATGATAAACTTTGATTTAAAAGTTGTTATTCTGAGAAAATGATTTTTATGAACATGAAACTATATCCAAAAATTATGGTTAAACTCAAAGTGGAAGTATGTTTTCTAAAATGGTCATCTAGACGTCGTTCTTTCGACTGAAATGACTACCTTTACAAAAATGACTTGTAACTTATTTTTCCGACTAGAAACCTATACTTTTTTTGTTTAGATTCATAAAATAGAGTTCAATATGAAACCATAGCAATTTGATTCACTCAAAACGGATTTAAAATGAAGAAGTTATGGGTAAAACAAGATTGGATAATTTTTCTCATTTTAGCTACGTGAAAATTGGTAACAAATCTATTCCAACCATAACTTAATCAACTTGTATTATATATTATGTAATCTTGAGATACCATAGACACGTATACAATGTTTCGACCTATCATGTCGACACATCTATATATATTTCGGAACAACCATAGACACTCTATATGTGAATGTTGGAGTTAGCTATACAGGGTTGAGGTTGATTCCAAAATATATATAGTTTGAGTTGTGATCAATACTGAGATACGTATACACTGGGTCGTGGATTGATTCAAGATAATATTTATCGATTTATTTCTGTACATCTAACTGTGGACAACTAGTTGTAGGTTACTAACGAGGACAGCTGACTTAATAAACTTAAAACATCAAAATATATTAAAAGTGTTGTAAATATATTTTGAACATACTTTAATATATATGTATATATTGTTATAGGTTCGTGAATCAACAGTGGCCAAGTCTTACTTCCCGACGAAGTAAAAATCTGTGAAAGTGAGTTATAGTCCCACTTTTAAAATCTAATATTTTTGGGATGAGAATACATGCAGGTTTTATAAATGATTTACAAAATAGACACAAGTACGTGAAACTACATTCTATGGTTGAATTATCGAAATCGAATATGCCCCTTTTTATTAAGTCTGGTAATCTAAGAATTAGGGAACAGACACCCTAATTGACGCGAATCCTAAAGATAGATCTATTGGGCCTAACAAACCCCATCCAAAGTACCGGATGCTTTAGTACTTCGAAATTTATATCATATCCGAAGGGTGTCCCGGAATGATGGGGATATTCTTATATATGCATCTTGTTATTGTCGGTTACCAGGTGTTCACCATATGAATGATTTTTATCTCTATGTATGGGATGTGTATTGAAATATGAAATCTTGTGGTCTATTGTTACGATTTGATATATATAGGTTAAACCTATAACTCACCAACATTTTTGTTGACGTTTAAAGCATGTTTATTCTCAGGTGAATATTAAGAGCTTCCGCTGTTGCATACTAAAATAAGGACAAGATTTGGAGTCCATGTTTGTATGATATTGTGTAAAAACTGCATTCAAGAAACTGATTTCAATGTAACATATTTGTATTGTAAACCATTATGTAATGGTCGTGTGTAAACAGGATATTTTAGATTATCATTATTTGATAATCTACGTAAAGCTTTTTAAACCTTTATTTATGAAATAAAGGTTATGGTTTGTTTTAAAAATGAATGCAGTCTTTGAAAAACGTCTCATATAGAGGTCAAAACCTCGCAACGAAATCAATTAATATGGAACGTTTTTAATCAATAAGAACGGGACATTTCACATAACATATTAATTGTGATTTTATATATCTCTCGGGTATTACCTACCCGTTAAAAAAAATTTCTCAAATAATATTTTGAACAAGAATTTTCATTACAATCTTTATGAAAATATATGTGAGTATATTTTCTTCAGATGTAATACAGATTCAATGAGTTAATATCATACTAAGCTCCTTTGATTTTCGGCTTGAATTAGAAATGAATTTTCTCTAAAACATTAGAGATTTCATAATCTTTGCGGAGTATTTCACTAATGTAGTCAATACTTCAATATTTACAGGTATTTCCTTAGTGAATCATGCTGATGCTAATAGTACTCTTGCTAACTTCGCAAGGTACGAATGTTGTTTTCCAGTAAGTTTCGAGTGCATCGAAGATGAAAGTGTAAAATCAAACATGTTATTGAATGATACACTTGACTTATTATGAGACGGAATTCGTTGAATTGAAGCAGAGATTGTGGTTAACAATGATTAAATTGTTAATGAAGACTGTACATCATAGCATATTAGTAATATGAATTAACCGGATAGTTAAGTTCCATACATAATAGCTTAGTACAGAAAGATTTATTATGGTTAAAAAATTTTTTTTTTTTATTTATTTATTTTTTTTTTATATATATATATATAGGATATACATATAAATTCTTTGGAGGAACTGAGTTAATACTTCATAACTCGTTGATACAATATACTTGTTATTAATTCGTAATGATTTCCACAGTGATTCTTGAACTGGCGAAGCTTGTGAGGTTGGAGGTGTTGACGATTCTCACGATGTTGACAGCATTTGACTGTGTTGGTGAGGCTATTGGTACTGCTGATGTTGTTGGTAAAACAAGTCTAGCTTGTACCTTACGCACTAGTCTTGTTAGGGTTTCGGTTCTTCTCTCTATCATCTCTGTCCACTCATCTAGTTTTTGATTAAGGCTGAGATAGATAATCTCTAAAACTTTAGAGATTACATAATCACCACAGAATGTTTCTCTGATGAAGTTATGAATCAATACTTCATCATTTGTTGTTGTTGGTACTCCTTGGTATCTTTGGTGCGTGTGACGTTGATATCCGATATATAGATTGGGATATTGAGGTGTGTGATGCGGATGTGATTGTTGGTGGTGGTAATGATCCTGTTGTTGATGGTGGTGCTGTTGATGCCGGTGATGCTTCTGGAGCTTATGGTTTTGAGGCTTGCGATGTGGATGTTACTGGTGGTACCGGTTATGCTGCTGGTGCTGCTGATGATGTTTGTAACCTCTGCACCGTATTTTCCAAAGCCACCACCCGAGCACGAAGCTCGTTGACTTCTTCTATCACACCGGGGTGATTGTCGGTTCGGACGAGCGGATAAATATAATCTAAAATTTGGTGTAGTATATAATCGTGGCGAGATACTCTGGAAATGAGAGAGAAAATAGTTTCTCGAATAGGTTCGCCGGTAAGTGCTTCAGGTTCATTGCCAAGAGGGCAATTTGGTGGATGAAAGGGATCACCTTCTTCTTGTCGCCAATGATTGAGGAGACTACGAACCCATCCCCATTTCATCCAGAATAGATGATGGCTGATTGGTTGGTCCATTCCGGTCACACTGTTGTCAGAGCTCGAATGAAACTCCATATCGGAATAGCTGTCGTAATCTGAGGAGTTCGAACTGGTTGAGGGCTCCATCTCGTATGATCAAGGGAATGAATTTTTGATATGAAATAGATTATAGGAATTAGATTTAGTATTCTTCAATACATAATTTACATATGTATATATATTACCAAAATCCCATAAATTACGGAGGAATCTTTGAAAAATGTCAGTCAAAGTTCACAGTAACAGATATGTGAAGATAGGATTTCGTCTATACACTATTATGCAATAAATGCAGAAAAACGCGTCTAGACTTAAGAATGATAAGCAGGTAATTTCCTACAGATGATAAGAAGATAATTTTCGACACAATATGATAAGCAAAACTTTTGACATGCAGACACGGTCGAAGTCCAGACTCACTAATGCATCCTAACGACTTATCAGTTAGACAAACTAATGCAGACCTGGTTCGCTAAGACCACCGCTCTGATACCACATGAGACGACCCGACCCAATCCATAGGGACGAATACAATAACATATGATTACATCGCGAGGTACTTGACCTCTAAATGATACATTTTACAAACATTGCATTCATTTTTAAAAGACAATCTTTCATTACATCGAAAGTTGACATGTATGCATACCATTTCATAATATCCAAACTATAAATGACCTAATCTGTCATTTACTTAATAATAATCTTTAATGAACTTCAACGACTCGAATGCAACGTCTTTTGAAATATGTCATGAATGACTCCAAGTAATATCTTTAAAATGAGCTAATGCACAGCGGAAGATCTCTTTCAAACATGAGAATAAACATGCTTTCAAGTGTCAACCAAAAGGTTGGTGAGTTCATCAGTTTATAGTAATCATTTCATTTTCATCATTTTAATAGACCACAAGATTTCATATTTCCAATTCTCATAAATAAACGTCCCATGCATAGAGACAAAATATCATTCATATGGATTGAACACCTGGTAACCGACATTAACAATATGCATATAGAATATCTCCATCATTCCGGGATCCTCCATCGGACATGATATAAATTTCGAAGTACTAAAGCATCCGGTACTTTGGATGGGGCTTGTTGGGCCCGATAGATCTATCTTTAGAGTTCGCGTCAATTAGGGTGTCTGTTCCCTAATTCTTAGATTACCAGACTTAATAAAAAGGGCATATTCGATTAGATAATCCAACCATAGAATGTAGTTTCGATTACTTGTGTCTATTTCGTAAAACAGTTATAAAAGCAGCGCATGTATTCTCAGTCCCAAAAATATATATTGCAAAAGCATTTAAAAAGGGATTAATGAAACTCACACATATAAATATTGTAAAACAGTTAATAAAGCATTTGCATGTATTCTCAGCCCAAAAATGTAAAGAGTAAAAAGGGCAAATGAAACTCACCATACTGTATTTTGTAGTAAAAATACATATAACATCATTGAACAAGTGTAGGGTTGGCCTCGGATTCACGAACCTATATTAATTATATATATTTATATGACGGTCAATATTTGTCTAACAATTTAGGCCAAGTCATAGTGTACCACAATCCTAATGCTCGAGTCTGACTCAACAGTATAGTAACATGTTATATTACCCATGCTCAGTTAGGTCAAAAGTCAAAGGTTAAAGTAAAAACGAGGTCGCATGCAAAAATACAATAACTTATACAAAAAAAAGATTTTTCGGTCAAACATGACTAAACGACCACTTCAGCGATTTTTAGAAAAATTATCGGAACTCCGATTGATAAACGGTCCAAGGATAAAAGTTACACATTACCAAAAAGATTAAGCATAAATTTTACAGAAGTAAACTAAAACTAGACAACTCGTAGTTGCCAACGCGGTTTCGGCGTTTCAAAGTTAATTTTTCAGCTTTAATAAAATTTACAAAAGTGACCGAGTAGCCTACTTTGGAGATTTTTAGAAAATTCCTCGAAACTCGGATTGACAAACGGTCAAAGCCTTCAAATTCTCGTTACCACAAAGATATAACATGATTTTTGGTAAAAGTAAACATACATCAGGCCGACCATGACAACTGATACAAAACTGACATTTTTAATAAAAAGTTTCAGCTCTTTTTAGAATTTTAAAATGTGATCAAACAGTCAACATTGACGATTTTTAGAAAAATCGTCGAGACTCAAATTGACAAACGGCCAGAGTCGTTTGTTAGACCTTACAGCAAAGAATTCAGTGGTATTTTTGTTTTAATCTGAAACAACGCAGATCATCGAGAATTTCAGTTTCCGTATCGACGTTTCATCAAAATTTACAAAACTTCTTTTATCCATAACTTGACAACCGTTCAACGAAACGAGACGTGCTTTATATGAAAATTCATCTACTCGACGAGTAGAATCCAAATAACCACTTTTTATTACCCAGAAAATTAGTTCACTAATTATTAACAGCATTTTTAATTACGAAATTAATTGTTTAATTCATAACTTTCTAACCGTTCATCGAATTCATTCGATATCTAAATGAAAAGTTCTTAATTTTTCGCTAGCTTTCCAATGACATGCATATCTTATACCTTATTTCATCCCTAGTATAACAACCTTTAAGATTCAACATAACCTATCTAAGGGCAATATCAAATGTACAAATAAGCATAATCCTATTTTCTCGAGCACTAGTCAGGGATACACTATTAGTATGTAAAAATTAAATTAGGAGTACTCACGTATCAATATTGAGGTTCAATATTGGAGGAAAGGTACGTAGACGCAATGGAGATGACAAACACTAGTTTAACCTCACAAGCATACCCATGAACAATACCCATCACCTCCATAGCCATAACTCATAATTTCCTTAGCCCTATCCTACTCATAAAACTTGTCTTGAAATGACCCGCTCATGACCTCGTCGTAGTATTTTAGGTATAAATACTAATAATAACACTAATAATAATAATAATAATAATAATAATAATAATAATAATAATAATAATAATAATAATAATAATAATAAATATATTAATAATAATAATAATAATAATAATAATAATAATAATATAATTAATCTAAATGATACGTAGTATTATGAAGTGAATGAGAATGAACTTGTGCATTTATAGAAGTTTGCCATCTCATATTGCCTTACAGCTTGCATCCGTTGTTTTAATCTTGCCGACACCCTATTTTACATATTACGTATCACTTATAACTTTATATATATTTTATATATAATATATTTAATCTTTAGAATTAATTAAATATTATATTATATTTACGCTCATGATAAAAATATAATTTTTACAAAAATGACACGGTCGTGGTCTCACGACTCATGTACCACTTTCCGTTTTTCGGGCGCACTTTCGTACGTTTAGAAAACTAGCCCTTTATATTACGTGACGTGTACCTTTTACAAAAATTAGACTTACATAACAATAAATTACCTTTATAAAAATATAACTTATAAAGTTGAGCGTTGTGGTCATTTCCTTCTATAAATCCAAGTCTCGTTGTTTGTCAAAATATTTTATTTTAAATTAAACGTTTTGTGACATGTACCTTTATTAATAACTAGACTTAAATTAATTAAAAACTAACCCACTCGGAGTGTAACTTAATCTTTTGAGTGTTTTGGTCATTTACTTTTATAATTCATACCCTCGTTAGTTATCAAAGTATACTTAATAACATTAACTTAAACCAAAACGTCTTTTGAATAAATTAAAATATATTTATAATATATAGGTTTGAAATACTTTAATAAAATATTTAGATTTTAATTATATTTCAAAGTATATTTGAAGATCGTTTATAATATTATATCCTATAACGTTTATACTTTAAAAAAAAATATAATTTCCTTATGCGTCAACGTTTAGTTTGTTTTCCTTAAACTTTCTAAATAATATAACTATATTCCCAAAGTTTCACTTTCACTCTAAATAATAGGAAGGTTAACTAGTTAACGTTTATATAGAAAGTCGAACAGAAAACTCCACTAACATTTGGCTAGTTCTCGTTAATTGACACATTTGTCTTTACTTATAACTCACTTTACCATTTTTCGAATACGGTTAATAATAAGGGTTACCTAATTCAAAGTGGACCTCCTAACAGATACTCTTAATCATAATTCAATGTATCTGATAATTCAATCATTTGATATTATCTTTTAATCTCGTCGATAAACTTACATCGAACAAATATATTCATGTAAAGTATTATCTATTCAATACCTTAATAGTACTTCCAGGTTCATAAAATAGATCTCATAGCTTATAATCATATCCACTAATCCGTTCGATGTTTTATATAATATATCTCAATTTAATAATCACACATATGTATATGTATATATAATTGTTCGTGAATCGCTAGGCATGGTCAAAGGGTAATTGATTATATGAATATAGTTTTCAAAATTTCGAGACTCAACATTACATATTTTTGCTCATCGTGTCGGGAACATATAAAGATTAAAGTTTAAATTTGATCGGAAATTTCCGGGTCATCACATTGTTGAGCAACCTCCTAGCTCTAAGCTAGTTGATTGCAAATGGCTTTTCAAGAAGAAAACCGACATACATGGAAACTTGGATACATATAAAGCTAGACTTGTAGCAAAAGGTTTCACTCAAACTCAAGGGGTTGATTATGATGAAACTTTCTCGCCAGTGGCAATGCTAAAGTCTATTAGGATATTATTTGCCATTGCTGCTCACTACGACTATGAAATATGGCAAATGGATGTCAAAACTGCTTTCCTAAATGGATATCTTATGGAAGATGTCTATATGGTCCAGCCTGAAGGTTTTGTTGATCCAAAATATCCTAAAAGGGTATGCAAGTTAAAGAAGTCAATCTACGGATTGAAACAAGCATCTAGAATGTGGAATCATCGTTTTAATGAGGAAGCCGAGAAATTTGGCTTTATTAAAAATGGTGATGAAGCTTGTGTATATAAGAAAGCTAGTGGGAGCACTATCATATTCCTTGTACTATATGTGGATGATATATTATTATTTGGGAATGATATTACCACAATGCAAGGAGTCAAAACTTGGCTAAAGAGTTGCTTCTCCATTAAGGATCTTGGAGATGCACAATACATATTGGGGATAGGGATCTATAGGAATAGATCCAAGAGATTGATAGGTTTAAGTCAAAGTACATACATTGATAAAATCTTGAAAAGGTTCAAGATGGAAAACTCTAAGAAAGGTTTGGTACCTATTCAAAGAGGAACCAGTCTCAGTTCATCTCAATGTCCCACCACGAAAGATGAACAAGAGAAAATGAAGAAAGTCCCATACGCATCTGCTATTGGGTCTATCATGTATGCAATGATATGTACTAGACCGGATGTGTCATGCGCTCTAAGCTTGACAAGTAGATACCAGAACAACCCAGGAAACAGTCATTGGATTGCTGTTAAAAGTATATTGAAATACCTTAGGAGGACTAAGGATATGTTTCTAATATATGGGTCTGGTGAGGAGGAACTCGCTGTAAAAGGTTACGTGGATGCGAGTTTCCAAACTGATCGAGATGACTCTCGATCACAATCTGGTTATGTCTTCATGTTAAATGGTGGTGCGGTCTCTTGGAAGAGTTCGAAACAGGAGGTTGTTGCGTTATCCACTACAGAGTCGGAGTACATTGCCGCCTCACTGGCAGCTCAGGAAGCTGCATGGATGAAGAAATTCATCGACGACTTAGGAGTGGTCCCTTCCATTCAGGACCCTCTTGAGATCTTTTGTGACAACGAGGGTGCGATTGCTCAAATCAAGGAACCTCGTGCCCATCAAAAGACTCGTCACATTGAGCGGAGATTCAACTACATAAGGGATGAAGTTGAAAAAGGAAAGATATGTATTCGCAAAGTTCATACAGATCATAATGTTGCGGATCCACTCACGAAGCTTTTACATGGGCCAAAACATGAGGGACATGTTTGTGCATTAGGGCTTCGATATTCTAGTGATTGGATATGATCTATTTTATGTATTGTACCGGAACGAAATTATTCAAACTCATTAATATAATTATGGTATTAATTTAATTATGAGTCATGTTCCAATTTTGCATATTTTATCCATGAATAAACTATTATTCTAAATTCCGTAGTTGATCACATTTGTGGGAACAAGTGTGAGGTCTAGACTATTATGAACTTGGATTGGTTAACATTCAAATGGAGAATGTGGGGCAAGGTTGCAACCAAGGTTCATAGATATTTGTGGGACACAAATATTGGAGGACCCGCTCTCAAGATTTACTGTATGGAGCCTTTGTGGTTGATCACATGTAATCTTGAGTAAAGGAGAATATCATTGTATCCTCTGACCTGAGATACATATTGGGTTCAGATATTCACCGAATATCGTGCCTTGATTCTTTCCTTCGCTATTCTGAAAAGGTAGCTCATAAGGGAGGCTTCAGGTATGGTACAAAGTGTAGTGTCTAGGACGT
>NC_092337.1:315000-362500 GCF_046630445.1 Rutidosis leptorrhynchoides
GATAATGCAGGTAAGATTTTCTTGTATAAGGTTATAAATTGGCTTAATGAAGAAAAAACACCTGAATTGGATGAGCTTAAGAAAATGAAGGGTGTTAGGAAACTTGTTACTCCTAAGACCTTTGCTATTGTTAAGAAATTAATGAAGGTTAAATATATGCCTAAAAAGGATCCAGTGTTTTATAAGAGTGAAGCTGAAGCATTTCAATCTAAATTGAGTACTATGGGTTTATCTTATGCCAAGGGTGGTGTGGAATCTGTTTCTAAGGGTGATGTGGCTGTAAATGATGAGATAGGTGTTGAACAGAGTTTCTCCTTGGCTGTTAATACAAAGGATATGAATTCTATTGGTGTATTAGGTGCAGTTCATGTTCTTTTTACTTCTAATAAAGATTCAAAGGATGATGCTAATAAGGATGATACTAATAAGGATGTGGTTATGACTGATCTGCCTAGTAGTGATGAAGGTATGAAATCTTTTGCTGATACTATGAAGGAGGATGTTGTGGTTGCAGACCCTACAAAATTGGAGTATATTCCTTCTTCTGTTATGTTTTGTGGTGAAAAGATGGTTCAGTTAAAGCAAGAGTTTGTTGAAGTGGGAAAGGTTGCTTATTCTTGTTCATTGTATGGATATTTTGTAGGTGCTAGACTTACATTTGCTGCTGTGAACTGGCATTTAAGGAGAATGTGGAGATCTTTTGGTATTAAGGATATCACTATGAACACCTCAGGTATTTTTATGTTTAAGTTTAATTCTGAGGAGAATATGATGAAAGTGTTGAATAGTGGACCATGGATGATTGAGAATGTACCATTGTTCTTAAGAAAATGGGAACCTGGGTTGTGTTTAGACAAAATTGAGCCTGTTATGGTTCCTTTGTGGATTTCTTTGATTGATCTACCTTTTGAACTTTGGAATGGCAAGTGTGTTAGTCAGATTGTGAGTCAACTTGGTAAACCTTTGGTTATGGATAAAATCACTAGAGAAAGGTGTATTAAGCAAACTGGTCAAGCAGGGTACGTGTTGGTTGAAGTTGGTGCTCATGAAGAGTTGCCTGATCATTTGAAGGTGGCTTACCCTATTGTTAATGGTATGCCTGGAAGAATTTTAAATCTTAAGTTGGGATACCAGTGGAAACCTGTTAGATGTGCTCATTGTAAGGTGTTTGGACATGGTCTACTGAAATGTACTAGAAGGCCTTTATCTGAAGAGGAAATAGAAGCTAAGAAGAGGGATGAAGAAGAGTTGGCAACTAAACTGGCAAAGCAGAAAGAAAAGGAAGATGATGGGTGGCAGGTTATGGGGAGAAGAAACAGAGTTATTAAGGATGCTAGTGGTTCTGTTCTTGTTAAGCCTCCTCCTTTTGTTAATAGAAATAGTAATCCTGGTAGTAGTAATGCTACAGTTAGGCCTGCTTTTGGTGGTCAAAGGCAATTTGTTAAGACTCCTGGTAATCCTAGTAATGCCAAGAAGAGTAATGTGAATGAAAGGGGTAAGAAATTGGATCCTGTCATTAATCCCACAGGTATAGCTGGTGCTACAGTCCATGATATGGGTATTCAAAAGTCATTTTTCAAACCTAAGGTGGCATCTATTTCAGGTAATAAGGTTGATATTGGCTCTAAAAATTCATCTACTTCTGGTAATAAGGTTGGTATGGGATCTAAAGGTACTGGTGATAAAGGTAAGGGTATTGATTCTATGCAGACATCTAATGATAAGGGTAATGCTATTAATTCCGGTGTTAAAAAGACTGTCATGACCTCTAATGCATATTCTGTTTTGGAAAAAGTTTTAAATTCTGATCCTATTACAAAAGAGGATGACTTTGATGAACATTGGCAGTTATGGGACAGTAGAAAGGATGAACTTAAAAGATATTGTTTTAAAGATAAGCTTCCTGATGTGAAAACCCTAATGCATTGGTCCATTGAAGATAGAAAATTCTTTAAGTTCCTGCGTGATAAAAAGGGTTTTAATATTGATATGGATGCTGGTATTGATGTTGTGGAAGTGCAATCTGAGGAAGATGTTGAATCTGAGGAAGATGCTACAGCTTCCCTTATGAAGAATAATGATACTAGTAATGATATGGATGTGTCTTTTGCAGATGCTCCAAAAACTTCTACTTTTTCCAATGTTTAAAGTTGCATGTTGGAATGTTAGGGGGCTTAATGAGCAACCTACACAAGTAGAAGTTAGTAATTTAATTCATGCTAGTGGTTGTGGTGTTATTGGCGTTCTTGAAACTAGGTCTCTATCTAAGAATCTTAGTAGTGTTGCAAGTAATGTTTTTGGTAATTGGTTTTGGGCTTCTAATGCTTCTAGTTGCAGTGGTGGGACTAGAGTGTTGTTAGCTTGGGATCAGAATGATGTTGCCTGTGATATTCTGTTTCATAGTGATCAAGTAATTCATTGCCTTATTGTTCAGCATAATAGTGGGAAGAGATTTTTCTGTTCTTTTGTTTATGCTCACAATAACAATGAGTTGAGAAAGAAGCTTTGGGGTGATCTTGTTACCTTAAAAAGTGTTGTTGCAGATAATCCATGGGTTATTGTAGGTGATTTTAATGTGAGTCTTAACCCTGAAGATAATTCTAATGGATCATCTGTGGTTACTTATCAAATGCAGCAATTTAGGGATTGTATGAATAATATTGAAGTTGAAGATATTAATTCTACTGGTTTCCAGTATACTTGGATTCAAAAGAATCATGCTTTAGGTCCTAATAAGGGTGTATTGAAGAAACTAGATAGGGTGTTTGGTAATGGCAGTTTTGTTGATAAATTCCCTAGGGCTTTTATTGATTTTATGCCTTGTGGACTATCTGATCACAGCCCTGCTATGATTCATATTCCTAATGTTATGAAAAGAAAACCTAGTCCTTTTAGGTTCTGTAATCATTTGGCAGATAAACCTGAGTTTTTACAAATGGTTGAAGAGGTGTGGGGTATGCAGGTGCCTGGCTACAAAATGTTTTCTATTGTGACTAGGTTAAAACACATGAAGAAGAAGATGAAACTTTTGAGTAGAATGATGGGTAATGTTCATAAAAAGGTTTTTTCTTTGAAGTCTAAATTGGATGCTGTTCAAGCTGCAGTTGTGCAAGATCCTGATAATGAAGAGTTGAGGGTTGAAGAATGTGCTTATTTTAGGGCTTATAAAGAGGCTTTAATTGAAGAGGAGAAAGTTCTTATCCAGAAAAGTAAGCTGTTATGGCTTAAGGAAGGTGATGCTAATACTTCCTATTTTCATAAAGTGATTAAAGGTAGGGTTAACAGAGCTAGGGTTGAAGCTGTTGAAGATATGGAGGGTAATAGATTTGTGGGTAATGAAGTTCCTGCTCAATTTGTTAAACATTTTGAGAATGTTTTGGGCAAAAGGATTGATGTCAATGAAATCTTGATACCTGAAACTTTGTTTTTGAAGAAATTGTCTCCTGATGCTGCTAATTTAATGGTGAGAAGACTTGATATGGATGAATTAAAGAAAGCCTTGTGGGATATTGATGATAGGAAGTCCCCTGGTCCTGATGGTTTTAATGCCAGATTTTTTAAAGCTTCTTGGAGTATTGTATGTGATGATCTTTTTAAAGCCATTGATGACTTTTTCTGGAATGGTAAACTTCTCACAGAGGTAAATGCTACTTGTATTGCCCTTGTGCCTAAAAGTGAGTGCCCAAGATCTGTTAGTGATTACAGACCCATATCCTGTTGCAATGTCTTATATAAACTTATTAGTAAGATACTTGCTAATAGGATTAAGTCTAGTCTTGATGGTATTGTGGACATGAATCAATCTGCCTTTATTCCCAATAGACAAATCAGTGATAATGTGTTGTTGGCACAAGAATTGATGAAAGGGTATAATTGGCAAAGAGGTAAAAATAGGTGCTCTTTTAAAATTGATATTCAGAAGGCTTATGATACTGTGGATTGGAGTTTTTTAAAGGCTATTTTGGTCAATTTTGGTTTTCATCCCAAAATGATTGAATAGTTGATGGCTTGTGTGAGTACTCCTTCTTTTATGATTTCTGTAAATGGAGGTTACCATGGTTTTTTCAAGGGTCAAAGAGGTCTGAGGCAGGGTGACCCCTTATCTCCTTATTTGTTTACCATGGTAATGGAAATTTTGACTTTATGTGTTAAAAGACAGATTAGGGAAGATGGTAATTTTCAGTTCCATCCTCAATGTGCTAAATTAGAATTGACTCACTTGTGCTTTGCTGATGATTTATTGATGTTTTGCAAAAGTGATAAGCACTCTGTAGGGATATTAAAGAAGGCTCTTGATGAATTTGGTAATTACTCAGGGTTGAAACCAAGTCTTGCTAAGAGTACAACCTTTTTTGGTAATATTAGTGATGAGGTGAGGACTGAAATTTTAAATGTTATTCCTTTTGTTGTTGATAAATTTCCTGTTAAGTATTTAGGCCTGCCATTAATAGCAACAGGTCTTAAATATAAGGATTGTCACTCTTTGATTGATACTGTTAAGAAGAGATTACTTGATTGGAAATCCAAATCTTTATCATTTGCTGGTAGACTACAGTTAATCAAGTATGTTATGTGTTCTCTGCAAGTATATTGGATTTCAATGTTGGTTTTGTAAGTTTTTCGTATGCCCGAGAGACATATTTAATTAATGTGGCTAACATGTTATGATCCAAGTCGGGTCATACCCAATAACTGATGGAATTCTTCAAATAAACAAGTCACAAAATCCATTTTGTATGTATATATTTTCGTGTATATATATGTGTATAAGCGGAAGCAATTTTCAAGTTTATGCATGCAAAGTATTAACCTTTTGAAACAAGAATTCCATTAAAAGATCTAGTCTTGAAAATACACTTAAATGTAAAAGAAGCTAGTAAGAATTATACCTACTCCAAGCTTGCTAGTAAATGATGAAGATGATGATGTTGAATGGAGCTCCAAAACTATGAAACCTCAAGTTGTTATACCCCAAACTTTGCACCAACACCTTGTACTTTGGTTAGGATTTAATTGACACTTGAAAATAAGCTAAAAAAAAACTTGAAGAAGCCTTTTCTCCCTCCCTAAGCTCACGGCAACAGCAGCAGTTTTTGGGAGCTTTTTTTTGCTTATTTTTGATATGTAAATTGCATGCATTTTAGTCTCCAAGAGTGCTAGACATATACTTGTGGAAATGGGAAGTATTGACCAAAAGATGGAATCTTTGAACATGTGTCATTCCCCTCCCAATGCCACTACTATGTCTTTTAAATAAAATTGGTTTTATTTTATAAAATTAAATTTTATAAAACTTCCATTTTATTTAATTATGTATGTGTACATTATTTATAAATGCATTTATAAAATGTAACATAACATGATTAATTATTTAGCCTATAAATAATTAAAACCATATCATATAAATTATCCCATAATTTATATTTACATATCAAGTGTTATTATTTTAGAAACCATTTTCTTGAATTCAAGTGTCGCGTATTTAATCAATGATTCAATCACTAAGATCAAATACGAATAAGGTGTCGGTAAGTTTGTTATTGGGTATGACCCGACTTGGATCAAAACATATTAGCCACGTTAATTTAATATGTCTCTCGGGCATATGAAATACCTTCAATCTCCCACTTGCACGAGAAACATAAGAAATTAATGCAAGTGATGGATACAGCCTAACACACCGTCCATCACCCCTAATATGTTATGACTTTGTGCCATTCAATAACATCATCCCTTTCGAGCTCCCTACTCGAACTGATATATGTAGGTGAATCTTTTATTATATCCTTTCGTCCTAGATGTCATGTTAAATCCAAGAGATACAGAGTGATCACTCTCTTATAGATTTAACTTTTCAGGCCTTAGACATCTTACTCTCAACAAATAAGAGGGACAAATCCCATCTTGACTACATACGTCCTAGATATACACTTTGTAATATACCTGAGTTCTTCCTTATGTACTACCATGTTTCAGAATAGCGAAGAAAAGAATCAAGGCACAGTACTAGGTGAATATCCGAACCCAATATGTATCTCAGGTCAGAGGATACAATGATATTCGCCTTTACTCAAGATTACATGTGATCAACCACAAAGGCTCTATACAGTAATTCTTGAGAGCGGGTCTTCCAATATTTGTTTCCCACAAATATCTATGAACCTTGGTTGCAACCTTGCCCCACATTCAACCTATGAATGTATACCAATCCGAGTTCATAATAGTCTAAACCTCACACTTGTTCCCACAAATGTGATCGACTACGGAAATTTAGAATAATTGCTTATTCATGGATGAAATATGCAAAATAGGAACATAACTCAAATAAATTAACACCATAGTTATATTAATGAGTTTGAATAATTTCGTTCTGGTACAATACATAAAATAGATCATTTCCAATCACTAGAATATCGAAGCCCTAACGCACAAACATGTCCCTCATGTTTTGGCCCATGTAAAAGCTTCGTGAGTGGATCCGCAACATTATGATCTGTGTGAACTTTGTGAATACATATCTTTCCCTTTTCAACCTCATCCCTGATGTAGTTGAATCTCCGCTCAATGTGACGAGTCTTTTGATGAGCACGAGGTTCCTTGATTTGAGCAATCGCACCCTCGTTGTCACAAAAGATCTCAAGAGGGTCCTGAATGGAAGGGACCACTCCTAAGTCGTCGATGAATTTCTTCATCCATGCAGCTTCCTGAGCTGCCAGTGAGGCGGCAATGTACTCCGACTCTGTAGTGGATAACGCAACAACTTCCTGTTTCGAACTCTTCCAAGAGACCGCACCACCATTTAACATGAAGACATAACCGGATTGTGATCGAGAGTCATCTCGATCAGTTTGGAAACTCGCGTCCACGTAACCTTTTACGGCGAGTTCCTCCTCACCAGACCCGTATATTAGAAACATATCCTTAGTTCTCCTAAGGTATTTCAATATACTTTTAACAGCAATCCAATGACTGTTTCCTGGGTTGTTCTGGTATCTACTTGTCAAGCTTAGAGCGCATGACACATCCGGTCTAGTACATATCATTGCATACATGATAGACCCAATAGCGGATGCATATGGGACTTTCTTCATTCTCTCTTGTTCATCTTTCGTGGTAGGACACTGAGATGAACTGAGAACGGTTCCTCTTTGAATAGGTACCAAACCTTTCTTAGAGTTTTCCATCTTGAACCTTTTCAAGATTTTATCAATGTATGTACTTTGACTTAAACCTATCAATCTCTTGGATCTATTCCTATAGATCCCTATCCCCAATATGTATTGTGCGTCTCCAAGATCCTTAATGGAGAAGCAACTCTTTAGCCAAGTTTTGACTCCTTGCATTGTGGTAATATCATTCCCAAATAATAATATATCATCCACATATAGTACAAGGAACATGATAGTGCTCCCACTAGCTTTCTTATATACACAAGCTTCATCACCATTTTTAATAAAGCCAAATTTCTTTGCCTCTTCATTAAAACGATGATTCCACATTCTAGATGCTTGTTTCAATCCGTAGATTGATTTCTTTAACTTGCATACCATTTTAGGATTTTCCGGATCAACAAAACCTTCGGGCTGTACCATATAGACATCTTCCTCAAGATATCCATTCAGGAAAGCGGTTTTGACATCCATTTGCCATATTTCATAGTCGTAGTGAGCAGCAATGGCAAATAATATCCTAATAGACTTTAGCATTGCCACTGGCGAGAAAGTTTCATCATAATCAACCCCTTGAGTTTGAGTGAAACCTTTTGCAACAAGTCTAGCTTTATATGTATCCAAGTTTCCATGTATGTCGGTTTTCTTCTTGAAAAGCCATTTGCAATCAACTAGCTTGGAGCTAGGAGGTTGCACAACAAGTTCCCAAACTTGGTTTTCATACATGGATTGCATCTCAGCGTTCATGGCTTCCTGCCATTTATCTTTATCGATCCTTGATAAAGCATCTTCGTAGTTTGTCGGTTCATCCAAATCAACCGTATAGCAACCATCTATGAGAAACCCATATCTCTCGGGAGGATTACTAATCCTACTAGATCTTCGAACGTCTTGTGTACCTTGATCATCCACTTGATCATTTTCAACATCCTCATGTTGAGTACTAGTGTCAACCAATTGTGTATCATCGGCTTGATCTTGTACCTCTACAAGATCTATCTTCCTTTCACCATCACCTTCCATAAGGAACTTGGTTTCAAGGAATTCCGCTTTCCGAGCAACAAATACGGTTTGCTCGGATGGATCATAGAAGTAATATCCCATGTCATCTTTGGGATATCCTATGAAGATACACTTTGTGGATCGAGCATGTAGCTTATTTGCTACATAACGCTTAGGATAAGCTTCACATCCCCATACTTTCAAGTATGAAAGAGAAGGAGGTTTTCCAAACCACATCTCATGAGGAGTTCGTTCCACCTTCTTGGTTGGGGCCATATTTAAAATACGAGCCGCGGAGCTTAGACAATAACCCCAAAATGATAGAGGCAGCGAGCTTCTTGCCATCATAGATCGAACCATATCCATTAGGGTTCGGTTCCTCCTTTCGGAAACTCCATTAAGTTGGGGTGTTCCGGGTGGAGTAAGTTGTGAGATAATCCCACAACTCCTAAGATGATCTTGGAAGGCATCGCTTAGGTATTCACCTCCTCTATCGGTACGAAGTACCTTAATTGTCCTATTGAGTTGATTTTGTACTTCGTTTTGATATTCTTTGAATGCTTCAAACGTTTCGTCCTTGTGTCTTAATAAGTAGACATATCCGAAACGACTAAAGTCATCAATGAAAGTAACAAAGTATCTTTCACCTTTCCTAGTCATGGGTTTAAAGGGTCCACATACATCCGAATGTATTAATCCCAATAAATCTTTAGCCCTTTCATAGGTCCCTTTGAAAGGTGCTTTAGTCATCTTGCCTTGTAAACAAGATTCACATACTTCAAACGAATCCATTTCAATTGATTTCAAAAGTCCATTCTTTTGAAGTGTATGTATTCGGTTCTTGTTTATGTGACCAAGGCGACAATGCCATAAGTAGGAATCACTCAAATCCCTTTTGAGTTTCTTGGTGCTTGTATGGTACATTGAGCTACTAGATGATGTGTCATCATGAACCAATTCATAAATTCCATTTGAAGGCGAAGCCTTGAAATAGAATACATTATCTTTAGAAACATGAATATCATCATCAATAAAATTAACAACGTAACCACATTGTTTTAAGCGAGAAATAGAAATAATGTTTCTACACAAATCCGGAGCATACAAAACATTTTCTAAAATAAGTTCCAATCCGCTTGGAAGCTTTAATATAAAATCTCCTTGAGCTTTAACATGCACCTTTGCACCATTGCCCATATAGAGACTTGATGTTCCCGCCTTATGATCACTTCTTTTGAACCCCTGCAAAGAATTGAAAATATGAGTTCCACATCCAGTGTCTAATACCCATGTATTAGAAGAAGTAATACTTAGCTCTATATATACCATATATATATTACCTGAGGTTTGCCCTGCATCCCTCTTGTCCTTCAACTCCTTAAGGTAGACCGGACAGTTTCGTTTCCAATGACCCATCTCACCGCAACCGAAACATGGGTCTTCCTTGGGGTTTGCCTTCTCGGTGACCTTTTGCTTCTTGGCCTTGTTGATGGTTGGGGTAACCATCTTCCCCTTCCCTTTGCCTTGATGGGCGGGTCCTTTTCTCTTAGCCACCTTTGGCTTAGAGGTGTTACCTTTAGACCCACCTTGATCGATTGCTAACACGGGTAAAGTCCTTTACCCATGCTTGTTTCCGCCGTCCTAAGCATACCATGAAGCTCACCTATGCTCTTATCCATCCCATTCATGTTGTAATTAATTACAAATTGATCAAACCTCTTTGATAGGGAGTTAAGGATAAGATCGGTGGCTAACTCATTAGATATGTTAAGGTTAAGACGGTTAGCACGATCGATAAGGCTCTTCATCTTAAGTACATAAGATGAAACCGATTGGGTATCGTCCATACGACAAGCATGAAGCGCCCGAACCGTTTCGAAACGCTCAACACGTGCTTGTTGGAGAAACATCTCCTTCAATTGTGTTATCATGTCGTATGCGCTATGATGCTCGAAATCCTTTTGGAGTTCGGGTATCATAGTCCCAAGCATTAAGCATGAGACTTGAAGGGAGTCGTGGCAATACTTGTCGTAAGAGGCCATTGCCTCCACATCACTCTCATCCGGTTGATCGGGAATGGGGTCCTCAAGCACATACATTTTATCCTCTTGTTTGAGGACAATCCGAAGATTGCGGAACCAATCCATAAAGTTTGTATGGTTGAGTTTGTCTTTCTCGAGGAGAGACCGTAACGATAGGTTGTTAAAGTTAAGTGGTGCGTTGTTCATGTTGTTGTTGTTATTAGCGGCCATCTACAAAATTCAACAAAGTTCATTTAAGTATTGATTTCAAATTTAATAAACAATACCCTTTTAATTTGTTTTATTAAATATTAGAATCCAACGGTAAATCAAATTTCGGTTAGGTGACCTTTATCCCGTCATTTGATTTAGCTAGGTAGTCATAATGACAATTGCAATCCTTTTGCAACTTCTAATTTATGGGATCATGCAATCCTTATGCATGGCATATTAATCCCATCAACGCCTATTTGTTCCTCATGCTTCGGTGACCCTAAGTTCATGATTCCCAAATCAAGTCGTCCTACTTGTGTAGACATGTAGACTTAACATACAAGTGGTTAGGTGACCTTTATCCCACATGTATGCGAAGTGTACCTTATTCATATTAGTTCACTCATGACGGTTAGGTGACCTTTATCCCATCAAGAGATTCCTAATATGTCTAAGTGTTTCCACAAAAGGATGGCGTTTAACTTGTTTACCTTGTTTTAGTAAAGGGATTTTAGGTTTTCTACATTCTAGTTTAGAAAACAAGGTGCTATACACCAACATGCATTTGGTGTGTAGTATGTTTATGAAAAACCCATTTTCATGTCCTCTTTAGTAAACCAATTACTAGTTTTAACCATTTCATTACTTTTAAATAAACCATCTTATTCAAGTCTAATAACCAATTATTAGTGTCATATTGTTATGTTTTTATTATAACCATTTTATAATGTATTATGCAAGTGTTAACATGTGATGATCTTGTAGCAACCAAACATACAAACATACACAAACATGCATAACAAAGTGTTCACAATCAAGAGCCATTTTGGTAGACATTTGTTTAGCCAATAAACAAATGTCACCTAAGGGGTTAAACCAAAGTAAGAGATTTTTACCAAAATCTCCCACTTAATCTTGTAATCTTCAAATGCTTCATCTTGTAACCTTCTTTATGGATCTTCATTTTCTCTTTACAAAGTTATATCCTAATACAATCTTTCTAGAAAATGAAATAACAACCTATTCTATTTTACAAACCAAATAGAACAAATTACATCAACAAATTACAAGATTAATTACAACTTTCCAAATCAAAAAATTACAAAATTATTACAACCATATGAATGAATATTACAAATCAAGAATAATCACCAAATCATCCAAACATTCAACCACACGGTCTAGGCTCGATTGTGAACAACAACATAACATCAAACATGGCCAAACTTGAAATCCCAAACCCATTTTGGGACCCAAATAATTCGGCCATGACCAAAATACCCACCAAAGCTCAAAATTTTTTCAATCTACTTTCATGCATGTTGGTAGATTGCAAAATAAATGAGTTTACTAGCCAAAACAAGAAGCATATTAACAAGACTTTGGCTCTAGATACCATTGATGGAATTCTTCAAATAAACAAGTCACAAAATCCATTTTGTATGTATATATTTTCGTGTATATATATGTGTATAAGCGGAAGCAATTTTCAAGTTTATGCATGCAAAGTATTAACCTTTTGAAACAAGAATTCCATTAAAAGATCTAGTCTTGAAAATACACTTAAATGTAAAAGAAGCTAGTAAGAATTATACCTACTCCAAGCTTGCTAGTAAATGATGAAGATGATGATGTTGAATGGAGCTCCAAAACTATGAAACCTCAAGTTGTTATACCCCAAACTTTGCACCAACACCTTGTACTTTGGTTAGGATTTAATTGACACTTGAAAATAAGCTAAAAAAAACTTGAAGAAGCCTTTTCTCCCTCCCTAAGCTCACGGCAACAGCAGCAGTTTTGGGAGCTTTTTTTTGCTTATTTTTGATATGTAAATTGCATGCATTTTAGTCTCCAAGAGTGCTAGACATATACTTGTGGAAATGGGAAGTATTGACCAAAAGATGGAATCTTTGAACATGTGTCATTCCCCTCCCAATGCCACTACTATGTCTTTTAAATAAAATTGGTTTTATTTTATAAAATTAAATTTTATAAAACTTCCATTTTATTTAATTATGTATGTGTACATTATTTATAAATGCATTTATAAAATGTAACATAACATGATTAATTATTTAGCCTATAAATAATTAAAACCATATCATATAAATTATCCCATAATTTATATTTACATATCAAGTGTTATTATTTTAGAAACCATTTTCTTGTATTCAAGTGTCGCGTATTTAATCAATGATTCAATCACTAAGATCAAATACGAATAAGGTGTCGGTAAGTTTGTTATTGGGTATGACCCGACTTGGATCAAAACATATTAGCCACGTTAATTTAATATGTCTCTCGGGCATATGAAATACCTTCAATAACAAGCTTACCGACACCTTAATCGTATTTTGATCTTAACGATTGGATCGTTGATTGAATTACGCAACACTTGAAATTTAAGAAAAATGGTTTTCTTAAATAATATTACTTGATGTGTATATAAATTATGGTATAATTTATATAACAAGAATTTAATTATTTATAGGTTAAATAATTAATAAAGTTAAGTTACATTTTATAAAATTGGTTTTATAAAATAATGTAAACATAACTTATAATATGGATTTAATTATTTATAGGTTAAATAATTAATTTAGTTATGTTACATTTTGTAAAGTTAGTTTTGTAAAATATATAATGTGCAAGTTTATAAAAATGTATTTTATAAAATCTAGTTTTATAAAAACTAGTTTTATAAAAACTAGTTTTATAAAATCTAGTCTTATAAAATAAGTTTATAAAAAATTGGAAGTGGCATGGGAGTATGGAGAAGGCATGCTCTTTTGACTTGCTTTTACCTTGTTACTTGGATTCCATGTGCATATTAACCAATACATTTTGCAAGACCAACACACACATGCAAGACACATCATAAACTAGCAAAAAAATTCTGCATACTCCCTCAATTGGAGCTGCTGCTGCCGTGACTTATCCTAGGGGTAGGAGAGCTCATTTTATTTTTTTGCAAGTCTATTTCAAGTGTAAGTTAAATCCTAACCAAAGTACAAAGTGTTGGTGGCAAGCTTGGGGTATATCATCTTGAGGTTTCATACTTTTGGAACTCCATTCATCATCATCATCTTCATCACTCATCAACAAGCTTGGAGTAGGTATAAACCCTTTTCTTGCTTGTAGTTTGTAAGTATGTTTCACAACTTGATCCTAATTGGGATTTAACTTTAATTGGTTAAAGATTAACATGTTCTAAAATGGTAATTACTTGCTTCCGCTTTTAATTGATTCTCAAAATGTTTTATACATATTGGAACTTGTTAAATCGCAACAATGGTATCTAGAGCCGAAGTTGTTGAAATATGCTTCGAGATGATTTATTAAACTCACTATAATTTTGAATTTTATGTACATGCATGAAAGTAAAATGCAAGATATTATATGTTTGGGTGGGTTACATGTTTGGCCGAATTTAGGGAGGTTTCAAATGGGTTTGGAACTTGCCATTTGGTCATATTTTGTTGTATGTTGTTGTTCACAATCAAGACTTGGCCTTGTGTTTGAATGGTTGCATGTTTGGTTGATTTAATTTATTCATTTGGCATGTAATATTAATTCATTCATGTGGTTGTATTATTCATGCAATTTGGTTTGTAATATTATTATTTTGGTTATGTAATTTATTTTATATTTGGCATGTAAAATAGATTAGGTTGTATTTTCATTTTTAGAGAAAAATGTATTAGGATATATTTTTTGTAAAAGATGAAGATGCAAGATGAAGAACACAAGAAGAAGCATTTTGGATGCAAGATTAAGTGGGAGATTTAAAATCTCCTACTTTGTGTTATAACCCCTTTACCGGTGACATTTGTTTTCGGCTAAACAAATGTCTACCAAATCGGCTTGATTGTGAACACATTTGTTTGCATGCGTGGTTGTTTTATTTCTTGTATGATTGTAGATTGTGTATGTTACTACAACAAGTTATCACACAAGTTAACAACAAGCATAACTACAATTTAATTGGTTAAATTATTAACGACATGCAAAACGTCAATTTAAATGGTTAAATTAAAAACGGCTAAACTGTAGTGACCCGAACTTTTCCATGTTTATATATATTAATTGAGATTGATATTTACATGATTAAATGTTTCCAACACGTTAAGCAATCAAACTTGTTAAGACTTGATTAATTGAAATATGTTTCATATAGACAATTGACCACCCAAGTTGACCGGTGATTCACGAACGTTAAAACTTGTAAAAACTATATGATGACATATATATGGTTATATATATAGTTAACATGATATTATGATAAGTAAACATATCATTAAGTATATTAACAATGAACTACATATGTAAAAACAAGACTACTAACTTAATGATTTTGAAACGAGACATATATGTAACGATTATCGTTGTAACGACATTTAATGTATATATATATCATATTAAGAGATATTAGTACATCATAATATCATGATAATATAATAATTTAAAATCTCTTTTGATATTATAAACATTGGGTTAACAACATTTAACAAGATCGTTAACCTAAAGGTTTCAAAACAACATTTACATGTAACGACTAACGATGACTTAACGACTCAGTTAAAATGTATATACATGTAATGTTTTAATATGTATTCATACACTTTTGAAAGACTTCAAGACACTTATCAAAATACTTCTACTTAACAAAAATGCTTACAATTACATCCTCGTTCAGTTTCATCAACAATTCTACTCGTATGCACCCGTATTCGTACTCGTACAATACACAGCTTTTAGATGTATGTACTATTGGTATATACACTCCAATGATCAGCTCTTAGCAGCCCATGTGAGTCACCTAACACATGTGGGAACCGTCATTTGGCAACTAGCATGAAATATCTCATAAAATTACAAAAATATGAGTAATCATTCATGACTTATTTACATGAAAACAAAATTACATATCCTTTATATCTAATCCATACACCAACGACCAAAAACACCTACAAACACTTTCATTCTTCAATTTTCTTCATCTAATTGATCTCTCTCAAGTTCTATCTTCAAGTTCTAAGTGTTCTTCATAAATTCCAAAAGTTCTAGTTTCATAAAATCAAGAATACTTTCAAGTTTGCTAGCTCACTTCCAATCTTGTAAGGTGATCATCCAACCTCAAGAAATCTTTGTTTCTTACAGTAGGTTATCATTCTAATACAAGGTAATAATCATATTCAAACTTTGGTTCAATTTCTATAACTATAACAATCTTATTTCAAGTGATGATCTTACTTGAACTTGTTTTCGTGTCATGATTCTGCTTCAAGAACTTCGAGCCATCCAAGGATCCATTGAAGCTAGATCCATTTTTCTCTTTTCCAGTAGGTTTATCCAAGGAACTTAAGGTAGTAATGATGTTCATAACATCATTCGATTCATACATATAAAGCTATCTTATTCGAAGGTTTAAACTTGTAATCACTAGAACATAGTTTAGTTAATTCTAAACTTGTTCGCAAACAAAAGTTAATCCTTCTAACTTGACTTTTAAAATCAACTAAACACATGTTCTATATCTATATGATATGCTAACTTAATGATTTAAAACCTGGAAACACGAAAAACACCGTAAAACCGGATTTACGCCGTCGTAGTAACACCGCGGGCTGTTTTGGGTTAGTTAATTAAAAACTATGATAAACTTTGATTTAAAAGTTGTTATTCTGAGAAAATGATTTTTATTATGAACATGAAACTATATCCAAAAATTATGGTTAAACTCAAAGTGGAAGTATGTTTTCTAAAATGGTCATCTAGACGTCGTTCTTTCGACTGAAATGACTACCTTTACAAAAACGACTTGTAACTTATTTTTTCGACTATAAACCTATACTTTTTCTGTTTAGATTCATAAAATAGAGTTCAATATGAAACCATAGCAATTTGATTCACTCAAAACGGATTTAAAATGAAGAAGTTATGGGTAAAACAAGATTGGATAATTTTTCTCATTTTAGCTACGTGAAAATTGGTAACAAATCTATTCCAACCATAACTTAATCAACTTGTATTGTATATTATGTAATCTTGAGATACCATAGACACGTATACAATGTTTCGACCTATCATGTCGACACATCTATATATATTTCGGAACAACCATAGACACTCTATATGTGAATGTTGGAGTTAGCTATACAGGGTTGAGGTTGATTCCAAAATATATATAGTTTGAGTTGTGATCAATACTGAGATACGTATACACTGGGTCGTGGATTGATTCAAGATAATATTTATCGATTTATTTCTGTACATCTAACTGTGGACAACTAGTTGTAGGTTACTAACGAGGACAGCTGACTTAATAAACTTAAAACATCAAAATATATTAAAAGTGTTGTAAATATATTTTGAACATACTTTGATATATATGTATATATTGTTATAGGTTCGTGAATCAACCAGTGGCCAAGTCTTACTTCCCGACGAAGTAAAAAAATCTGTGAAAGTGAGTTATAGTCCCACTTTTAAAATCTAATATTTTTGGGATGAGAATACATGCAGGTTTTATAAATGATTTACAAAATAGACACAAGTACGTGAAACTACATTCTATGGTTGAATTATCAAAATCGAATATGCCCCTTTTATTTAGTCTGGTAATCTAAGAATTAGGGAACAGACACCCTAATTGACGTGAATCCTAAAGATAGATCTATTGGGCCTAACAAACCCCATCCAAAGTACCGGATGCTTTAGTACTTCGAAATTTATATCATATCCGAAGGGTGTCCCGGAATGATGGGGATATTCTTATATATGCATCTTGTTAATGTCGGTTACCAGGTGTTCACCATATGAATGATTTTTATCTCTATGTATGAGATGTGTATTGAAATATGAAATCTTGTGGTCTATTGTTACGATTTGATATATATAGGTTAAACCTATAACTCACCAACATTTTTGTTGACGTTTAAAGCATGTTTATTCTCAGGTGAATATTAAGAGCTTCCGCTGTTGCATACTAAAATAAGGACAAGATTTGGAGTCCATGTTTGTATGATATTGTGTAAAAACTGCATTCAAGAAACTGATTTCGATGTAACATATTTGTATTGTAAACCATTATGTAATGGTCGTGTGTAAACAGGATATTTTAGATTATCATTATTTGATAATCTACGTAAAGCTTTTTAAACCTTTATTTATGAAATAAAGATTATGGTTTGTTTTAAAAATGAATGCAGTCTTTGAAAAACGTCTCATATAGAGGTCAAAACCTCGCAACGAAATCAATTAATATGGAACGTTTTTAATCAATAAGAACGGGACATTTCAGTTGGTATCAGAGCGTTGGTCTTAGAGAACCAGAATTTTGCATTAGTGTGTCTTATCGAGTTTGTTAGGATGCATTAGTGAGTCTGGACTTCGACCGTGTTTACTTGAAAAATGATTGCTTAACAAATTTTGTTGGAAACTATATATTTTTAACATGTGAATATTATGTGATATATTAATCTCTTAACGCGTTTGATATTATGTGATAGATGTCTACCTCTAGAACAAGTCTCATTGACTCACCTAATAATAATGAAGAGTCAAATGTAAATTAGAATGATTCGTGGACTGATTCACAAGTTCCCGAAGAGGAACCGGAAGAAGAGTCGGAACCGGAAGAAGAGTCGGAACCGGAAGAAGAATCGGAACCGAAAGAAGAATCGGAACCAGATGAAGAAATAGAACCGGTGGGGGAAATAATAAAATGGTTAAGTAAAAGAAAATCCTCAACCAACCGACCAAGGTTAATTATGGTAAATGGTGTTTCCGCCAAGGAAGCAAAATATTGGGAGGATTACCAATTCTCCGATGAATCGGATTCCGACGAGAATTCCGATGATGTTATAGAAATTACCCTAACTGAATTTAAAAAGGCAAAAGAAAATAATAAGGGAAAGGGCATAAAAATAGAGAAATCTAATTCCAACCCCGATGAACTTTATATGTATCGTCAACCCCTGAAGTCCTTAAGTTGTAACAATGACCCGGGAACCTCTAAACCACCAGGTTTTTCTAAACCAATGTGGATCACGACGGCTCGTATTAGGGGAACATCATATATCCCTAGAAACTTGGCAAAACGAACCAAAACTGAAGAAGAAGAAGAAACAAGCGAGTCGGAATAAGATAGTTGTATTCGTGTGGTGTAATATATGTAATATAGTGTGCTTATGCTTTATGATATATGTAAAAATTGCTTGTATTAATAAGTATTTTTTTTATGAATCTAACTCTTGTCTATTTTACAGTATAAAAACACAAAATGGATAGACAACCCAATATTTTAAGAGACCTACCCGGAGACATGTTTGATGAAATCTTGTCTAGAGTCGGTCAGAATTCTTCGGCACAACTATTTAAGGTGAGATCAGTTTGTAAGACATTCGAAGAACGTTCCAAGAATGTCTTGGTTTATAAGAGACTTTCGTTTGAAAGATGGGGGATATCACATTGGGAAACCAATAAGTTACGATGTGTTTACTTTGACGCATATATTGCGGGGAACCCAAATGCTATTTTACGCAATGGGTTAAGAAATTATTTTGACTCAATATATCCGAATATTGGACTTCGTGATTTGGAAAAAGCGGCTAACATGCAACATAAAGAAGCATGTTATGCTTACGGATTAGTAATGTTCGCTTCTCACCAAAGTGAGAACAAGAACATCGGACTACAACTATTAAACAAAACGTTCCCACAAGTGACGGAGTCGGTAATTGGGGTAAGAAATGAGGTTTTTAGATTGTTACGGGACTGTTGGACATTACGTAACCCTCGTCCCTTTGACGACGTTACAACACGCTGTCTTATCAACGGCCATAACGGTTATGTTCCACAAGACCAAGGATGGGAAGTAATCCTAGTAAAACCAGAATGCATGACTTGTTTCTGGACGTATGAATTACGTGTCTTTATTGCCTTTGCTGAACGACTTGTGTACTAGCTAGAATTATCTTCACAACCATCTTGTATCAAATTTATTGTGTGCTATAATTCATGCTATATGTAAAATAAGCGGTATTGTAAGTTTGTAAAATATTGTGTAAAAGTTTGAACGCGAAATATTATTATAATCAGTTTTTCATATAGAATTGTAGTAGTTGAATTGTATATTAGCTACTAAGTATGAACTTAACGGGTAGGTACTACCCGAATTTAAACTTATAAAACGCTAATATGAAGAAAAAGCTTTTATAAATGAGTTCATATTATGCTACGAAATACTATTAACTACTCTTAATATTCTGTATGATTAACTTGTTCCATTTAACTATTTTGAAGGAAATGGCACCGACTACTCGACACACAGTGAATATGAATGAAGAGGAATTCCGTACTTTTCTAGCTTCAAACATAGCCGCAGTACAGGCTGCACTACATACCAACAATAACCTTGGATCTAGCAGTACAGGAAATCGTGTAGGATGCACCTACAAAGAATTCACTGCCTGCAAACCTTTGGAATTTGATGGAACCGAAGGACCGATCGGATTGAAACGGTGGACCGAGAAGGTCGAATCGGTGTTTGCCATAAGTAAGTGTACTGAAGAGGACAAAGTAAAGTACGCTACGCATACCTTCACAGGTTCTGCGTTAACATGGTGGAATACCTATCTAGAGCAAGTGGGACAAGACGATGCGTACGCACTACCGTGGTCAGCATTCAAGCACTTGATGAACGAGAAGTACCGTCCCAGAACCGAGGTCAATAAGCTCAAGACAGAACTTAGAGGGTTACGAACCCAAGGATTTGATATTACCACGTATGAAAGACGATTCACAGAATTGTGCCTATTGTGTCCGGGAGCATTCGAAGATGAGGAAGAGAAGATCGACGCATTTGTGAAAGGATTATCGGAAAGAATCCAAGAAGATATAAGTTCACACGAGCCCGCCTCCATACAACAGGCATGTAGAATGGCTCACAAACTAGTGAACTAGATTGAAGAAAGAATTAAAGAACAGACTGCTGAAGATGCCAATGTGAAGCAAGTCAAAAGAAAGTGGGAGGAAAACGGTGATAAGAATCACCAATACAACAACAACAGCAATTACAACAATAATCGCAACAATTATCCCAACAATCGCAACATCAATCGCAACTACAACAAACGGCCCAACAACAACAACAATAACAACAACAACAATAGCAACTACAACAATCATCCCAACAACAATAATAACCGCAACAACAACAACAATCAGAAGCAGCTATGCCAAAGGTGTGAAAAGAATCACTCGGGGTTCTGCACCAAATTTTGCAACAAGTGTAAAAGAAATGGTCATAGCGCGGCAAAGTGTGAGGTCTACGGACCAGGGGTTAATAGAACGAAAGGAACAAATGGTGTCGGAACGAGTAATGGCGGAGCAAGTAGTGTCGGAGCAAGTTATGCCAACGTAGTTTGTTATAAATGTGGAAAACCGGGCCACATTATTAGAAATTGCCCGAACCAGGAGAACACCAATGGACAAGGCCGTGGAAGAGTTTTCAATATTAATGCGGCAGAGGCACAGGAAGACCCAGAGCTTGTTACGGGTACGTTTCTTATTGACAATAAATCTGCTTACGTTTTATTTGATTCGGGTGCGGATAGAAGCTATATGAGTAGAGATTTTTGTGCTAAATTAAGTTGTCCATTGACGCCTTTGGATAGTAAATTTTTACTCGAATTAGCAAATGGTAAATTAATTTCAGCAGATAATATATGTCGGAATCGAGAAATTAAACTGGTTAGCGAAACATTTAAGATTGATTTGATACCAGTAGAGTTAGGGAGTTTTGATGTGATAATCGGTATGGACTGGTTGAAAGAAGTGAAAGCAGAGATCGTTTGTTACAAAAATGCAATTCGCATTATACGAGAAAAAGGAAAACCCTTAATGGTGTACGGAGAAAAGGGCAACACGAAGCTACATCTTATTAGTAATTTGAAGGCACAAAAACTAATAAGAAAAGGTTGCTATGCTGTTCTAGCACACGTCGAGAAAGTACAAACTGAAGAAAAGAGCATCAATGATGTTCCCATTGCAAAAGAATTTCCCGATGTATTTCCGAAAGAATTACCGGGATTACCCCCACATCGATCCGTTGAATTTCAAATAGATCTTGTACCAGGAGCTGCACCAATAGCTCGTGCTCCTTACAGACTCGCACCCAGCGAGATGAAAGAACTGCAAAGCCAATTACAAGAACTTTTAGAGCGTGGTTTCATTCAACCAAGCACATCACCGTGGGGAGCTCCTGTTTTGTTTGTCAAGAAGAAAGATGGTACATTCAAGTTGTGTATCGACTACAGAGAGTTGAACAAACTTACCATCAAGAACCGCTACCCACTACCGAGAATCGACGACTTATTTGATCAACTACAAGGCTCGTCTGTTTATTCAAAAATTGACTTACGTTCCGGGTATCATCAAATGCGGGTGAAAGAAGATGATATTCCAAAGACTGCTTTCAGAACACGTTACGGTCATTACGAGTTTATGGTCATGCCGTTTGGTTTAACTAATGCACCAGCTGTGTTCATGGACCTTATGAACCGAGTGTGTGGACCATACCTTGACAAGTTTGTCATTGTTTTCATTGATGACATACTTATTTACTCAAAGAATGACCAAGAACACGGTGAACATTTGAGAAAGGTGTTAGAAGTATTGAGGAAGGAAGAATTGTACGCTAAGTTTTCAAAGTGTGCATTTTGGTTGGAAGAAGTTCAATTCCTCGGTCACATAGTGAACAAAGAAGGTATTAAGGTGGATCCGGCAAAGATAGAAACTGTTGAAAAGTGGGAAACCCCAAAAACTCCGAAACACATACGCCAGTTTTTAGGACTAGCTGGTTACTACAGAAGGTTCATCCAAGACTTTTCCAGAATAGCAAAACCCTTGACTGCATTAACGCATAAAGGGAAGAAATTTGAATGGAATGATGAACAAGAGAAAGCGTTTCAGTTATTGAAGAAAAAGCTAACTACGGCACCTATATTGTCATTGCCTGAAGGGAATGATGATTTTGTGATTTATTGTGATGCATCAAAGCAAGGTCTCGGTTGTGTATTAATGCAACGAACGAAGGTGATTGCTTATGCGTCTAGACAATTGAAGATTCACGAACAAAATTATACGAATCATGATTTGGAATTAGGCGCGGTTGTTTTTGCATTAAAGACTTGGAGGCACTACTTATATGGGGTCAAAAGTATTATATATACCGACCACAAAAGTCTTCAACACATATTTAATCAGAAACAACTGAATATGAGGCAGCGTAGGTGGATTGAATTATTGAATGATTACGACTTTGAGATTCGTTACCACCCGGGGAAGGCAAATGTGGTAGCCGATGCCTTGAGCAGGAAGGACAGAGAACCCATTCGAGTAAAATCTATGAATATAATGATTCATAATAACCTTACTACTCAAATAAAGGAGGCGCAACAAGGAGTTTTAAAAGAGGGAAATTTAAAGGATGAAATACCCAAAGGATCGGAGAAGCATCTTAATATTCGGGAAGACGGAACCCGGTATAGGGCTGAAAGGATTTGGGTACCAAAATTTGGAGATATGAGAGAAATGGTACTTAGAGAAGCTCATAAAACCAGATACTCAATACATCCTGGAACGGGGAAGATGTACAAGGATCTCAAGAAACATTTTTGGTGGCCGGGTATGAAAGCCGATGTTGCTAAATACGTAGGAGAATGTTTGACGTGTTCTAAGGTCAAAGCTGAGCATCAGAAACTATCAGGTCTACTTCAACAATCCGAAATCCCAGAATGGAAATGGGAAAACATTACCATGGATTTCATCACTAAATTGCCAAGGACTGCAAGTGGTTTTGATACTATTTGGGTAATAGTTGATCGTCTCACCAAATCAGCACACTTCCTGCCAATAAGAGAAGATGACAAGATGGAGAAGTTAGCACGACTGTATTTGAAGGAAGTCGTCTCCAGACATGGAATACCAATCTCTATTATCTCGGATAGGGATGGCAGATTTATTTCAAGATTCTGGCAGACATTACAGCAAGCATTAGGAACTCGTCTAGACATGAGTACTGCCTATCATCCACAAACTGATGGGCAGAGCGAAAGGACGATACAAACGCTTGAAGACATGCTACGAGCATGTGTTATTGATTTCGGAAATAGTTGGGATCGACATCTACCGTTAGCAGAATTTTCCTACAACAACAGCTACCATTCAAGCATTGAGATGGCGCCATTTGAAGCACTTTATGGTAGAAAGTGCAGGTCTCCGATTTGTTGGAGTGAAGTGGTGGATAGACAGATTACGGGTCCGGAGATTATACAAGAAACTACCGAGAAGATCATCCAAATTCAACAACGATTGAAAACCGCCCAAAGTCGACAAAAGAGCTACGCTGACATTAAAAGAAAAGATATAGAATTTGAAATTGGAGAGATGGTCATGCTTAAAGTTGAACCTTGGAAAGGCGTTGTTCGATTTGGTAAACGAGGGAAATTAAATCCAAGGTATATTGGACCATTCAAGATTATTGATCGTGTCAGACCAGTAGCTTACCGACTTGAGTTACCTCAACAACTCGCGGCTGTACATAACACTTTCCACGTCTCGAATTTGAAGAAATTTTTTGCTAAAGAAGATCTCACTATTCCGCTAGATGAAATCCAACTCAACGAAAAACTCCAATTCATCGAAGAACCCGTCGAAATAATGGATCGTGAGGTTAAAAGACTTAAGCAAAACAAGATACCAATTGTTAAGGTTCGATGGAATGCTCGTAGAGGACCCGAGTTCACCTGGGAGCGTGAAGATCAGATGAAGAAGAAATACCCGCATCTATTTCCAGAAGATTCGTCAACACCTTCAACAGCTTAAAATTTCGGGACGAAATTTATTTAACGGGTAGGTACTGTAGTGACCCGAACTTTTCCATGTTTATATATATTAATTGAGATTGATATTTACATGATTAAATGTTTCCAACATGTTAAGTAATCAAACTTGGTAAGACTTGATTAATTGAAATATGTTTCATATAGACAATTGACCACCCAAGTTGACCGGTGATTCACGAACGTTAAAACTTGTAAAAACTATATGATGACATATATATGGTTATATATATAGTTAACATGATATTATGATAAGTAAACATATCATTAAGTATATTAACAATGAACTACATATGTAAAAAAAAGACTACTAACTTAATGATTTTGAAACGAGACATATATGTAACGATTATCGTTGTAACGACATTTAATGTATATATATCATATTAAGAGATATTAGTACATCATAATATCATGATAATATAATAATTTAAAATCTCTTTTTATATTATAAACATTGGGTTAACAACATTTAACAAGATCGTTAACCTAAAGGTTTCAAAACAACATTTACATGTAACGACTAACGATGACTTAACGACTCAGTTAAAATGTATATACATGTAATGTTTTAATATGTATTCATACACTTTTGAAAGACTTCAAGACACTTATCAAAATACTTCTACTTAACAAAAATGCTTACAATTACATCCTCGTTCAGTTTCATCAACAATTCTACTCGTATGCACCCGTATTCGTACTCGTACAATACACAGCTTTTAGATGTATGTACTATTGGTATATACACTCCAATGATCAGCTCTTAGCAGCCCATGTGAGTCACCTAACACATGTGGGAACCATCATTTGGCAACTAGCATGAAATATCTCATAAAATTACAAAAATATGAGTAATCATTCATGACTTATTTACATGAAAACAAAATTACATATCCTTTATATCTAATCCATACACCAACGATCAAAAACACCTACAAACACTTTAATTCTTCAATTTTCTTCATCTAATTGATCTCTCTCAAGTTCTATCTTCAAGTTCTAAGTGTTCTTCATAAATTCCAAAAGTTCTAGTTTCATAAAATCAAGAATACTTTCAAGTTTGCTAGCTCACTTCCAATCTTGTAAGGTGATCATCCAACCTCAAGAAATCTTTGTTTCTTACAGTAGGTTATCATTCTAATACAAGGTAATAATCATATTCAAACTTTGGTTCAATTTCTATAACTATAACAATCTTATTTCAAGTGATGATCTTACTTGAACTTGTTTTCGTGTCATGATTCTGCTTCAAGAACTTCGAGCCATCCAAGGATCCATTGAAGCTAGATCCATTTTTCTCTTTTCCAGTAGGTTTATCCAAGGAACTTAAGGTAGTAATGATGTTCATAACATCATTCGATTCATACATATAAAGCTATCTTATTCGAAGGTTTAAACTTGTAATCACTAGAACATAGTTTAGTTAATTCTAAACTTGTTCGCAAACAAAAGTTAATCCTTCTAACTTGACTTTTAAAATCAACTAAACACATTTTCTATATCTATATGATATGCTAACTTAATGATTTAAAACCTGGAAACACGAAAAACACCGTAAAACCGGATTTACGCCGTCGTAGTAACACCGCGGGCTGTTTTGGGTTAGTTAATTAAAAACTATGATAAACTTTGATTTAAAAGTTGTTATTCTGAGAAAATGATTTTTATTATGAACATGAAACTATATCCAAAAATTATGGTTAAACTCAAAGTGGAAGTATGTTTTCTAAAATGGTCATCTAGACGTCGTTCTTTCGACTGAAATGACTACCTTTACAAAAATGACTTGTAACTTATTTTTCCGACTATAAACCTATACTTTTTCTGTTTAGATTCATAAAATAGAGTTCAATATGAAACCATAGCAATTTGATTCACTCAAAACGGATTTAAAATGAAGAAGTTATGGGTAAAACAAGATTGGATAATTTTTCTCATTTTAGCTACGTGAAAATTGGTAACAAATCTATTCCAACCATAACTTAATCAACTTGTATTGTATATTATGTAATCTTGAGATACCATAGACACGTATACAATGTTTCGACCTATCATGTCGACACATCTATATATATTTCGGAACAACCATAGACACTCTATATGTGAATGTTGGAGTTAGCTATACAGGGTTGAGGTTGATTCCAAAATATATATAGTTTGAGTTGTGATCAATACTGAGATACGTATACACTGGGTCGTGGATTGATTCAAGATAATATTTATCGATTTATTTCTGTACATCTAACTGTGGACAACTAGTTGTAGGTTACTAACGAGGACAGCTGACTTAATAAACTTAAAACATCAAAATATATTAAAAGTGTTGTAAATATATTTTGAACATACTTTGATATATATGTATATATTGTTATAGGTTCGTGAATCAACCAGTGACCAAGTCTTACTTCCCGACGAAGTAAAAAAATCTGTGAAAGTGAGTTATAGTCCCACTTTTAAAATCTAATATTTTTGGGATGAGAATACATGCAGGTTTTATAAATGATTTACAAAATAGACACAAGTACGTGAAACTACATTCTATGGTTGAATTATCAAAATCGAATATGCCCCTTTTTATTAAGTCTAGTAATCTAAGAATTAGGGAACAGACACCCTAATTGACGCGAATCCTAAAGATAGATCTATTGGGCCTAACAAACCCCATCCAAAGTACCGGATGCTTTAGTACTTCGAAATTTATATCATATCCGAAGGGTGTCCCGGAATGATGGGGATATTCTTATATATGCATCTTGTTAATGTCGGTTACCAGGTGTTCACCATATGAATGATTTTTATCTCTATCTATGAGATGTGTATTGAAATATGAAATCTTGTGGTCTATTGTTACGATTTGATATATATAGGTTAAACCTATAACTCACCAACATTTTTGTTGACGTTTAAAGCATGTTTATTCTCAGGTGAATATTAAGAGCTTCCGCTGTTGCATACTAAAATAAGGACAAGATTTGGAGTCCATGTTTGTATGATATTGTGTAAAAACTGCATTCAAGAAACTGATTTCGATGTAACATATTTGTATTGTAAACCATTATGTAATGGTCGTGTGTAAACAGGATATTTTAGATTATCATTATTTGATAATCTACGTAAAGCTTTTTAAACCTTTATTTATGAAATAAAGGTTATGGTTTGTTTTAAAAATGAATGCAGTCTTTGAAAAATGTCTCATATAGAGGTCAAAACCTCGCAACGAAATCAATTAATATGGAACATTTTTAATCAATAAGAACGGGACATTTCATAAAAGGACATTAATAAACGGTTATTAAGAACATGATAAGGATCATATATATAAAATGGTTTACATCATGTAATTGGTTAAAATTACTTGACTTGAAAATGGATTTCAAATGAACCATACACTAAATGCATGTTGGTGTATGGCATAAATGTTTTCTCAAACTAGAATTAATGAAAACTTAAAATCCCTTAATCAACAAAGCAAACAAGTTAAACGCCATCCTTTTGTGTGACACTTAAAAATATTAGGGAACTCATAATGGGATAAAGGTCACCTAACCGTTATAAGAAAACTAATATGGTTAAGGTAAAATTCACATGCTTGTGGGATAAAGGTCACCTAACCACTTGCATGTTAATTTTACATGTTTACACAAGTAGGACGACTTGATTTGGGAATCATGAACTTAGGGTCACCGAAGCATGAGGAACAAATAGGCGTTGATGGGATAAATATGCCATGCAAAAGGATTGCATGATCCCATAATTTAGAAGTTGCAAAAGGATTGCAATTGTCATATAAATGACTACCTAGCTAAATCAAATAACGGGTTAAAGGTCACCTAACCGAAATTTGATTTACCGTTGGATTCTAATATTTAATAAGACAATTATAATATAAAAGGGTATTGTTTATTAAATTTGAAATCAATACTTAAATGAACTTTGTTAATTTTGTAGATGGCCGCTAATAACAACAACATGCAAAACGCACCACTTAACCTAAACAACCTATCGTTAAGGTCTCTCCTTGAGAAAGACAAACTCAACCATACGAACTTTATGGATTGGTTCCGTAATCTTAGGATTGTCCTCAAACTCGAGGATAAAGCGTATGTGTTGGAGGACCCCATTCCCGATCAACCCGACATGGATGATACGGAGGGCATGGCCTACTATGACAAATATTGTGCCGATTCGGTGCAAGTTGGTTGCCTAATGCTTGGGACTATGATACCCGAACTCCAAAAGGATTTCGAACATCATAGTGCATATGACATGATAACGCAATTGAAGGAGATGTTCCTTTAACAAGCACGTGTCGAGCGCTTCGAAACGGTTCGAGCGCTACATGCATGTCGTATGGATGACACCCAATCCGTCTCCTCCTATGTCCTCAAAATGAAAAGCCTCATTGATCGTGCAAACCGTCTTAACCTCAACATTTCTAATGAGCTAGCCACCGATCTTATCCTAAACTCCTTGTCAAAGAGGTTTGACCAATTTGTAATTAATTACAATATGAATGGGATGGATAAGACCATCGGTGAGCTTCATGGCATGTTAAGGACGGCCGAAACAAGCATGGGTAAAAGGGATTCACCCGTGCTAATGATCAATGATGGCGGGTCAAAAGGTAACAACACCTCTAAGCCTAAGGTGGCTAAGAGAAAAGGACCCGCCCATCAAGGCAAGGGAAAGGGGAGGATGGTTACCCCAACCAAAAACAAGAACAAGAAGCAAAAGGTTGCCGGACAAGCAAACCCCAAGGAAGACCCGTGCTTCGGTTGCGGTGAAATGGGTCACTGGAAACGGAACTGCCCGGTCTACCTTAAGGAGTTGAAGGAAAAGAGGGATGCGGGGCAAACCTCAGGTAACATATATATGGTATATATAGAGCTTAGTATTACTAAATAAGGACAAGATTTGGAGTCCATGTTTGTATGATATTGTGTAAAAACTGCATTCAAGAAACTGATTTCGATGTAACATATTTGTATTGTAAACCATTATGTAATGGTCGTGTGTAAACAGGATATTTTAGATTATCATTATTTGATAATCTACGTAAAGCTTTTTAAACCTTTATTTATGAAATAAAGGTTATGGTTTGTTTTAAAAATGAATGCAGTCTTTGAAAAACGTCTCATATAGAGGTCAAAACCTCGCAACGAAATCAATTAATATGGAACGTTTTTAATCAATAAGAACGGGACATTTCAGTTGGTATCCGAGCGTTGGTCTTAGAGAACCAGAAAATTTGCATTAGTGTGTCTTATCGAGTTTGTTAGGATGCATTAGTGAGTCTGGACTTCGACCGTGTTTTCTTTAAAAATGATTGCTTAACATTTTTGTTGGAAACTATATATTTTTAACATATGAATATTATGTGATATATTAATCTCTTAACGTGTTTGATATTATGTGATAGATGTCTACCTCTAGAACAAGTCCCTTTGACTCACCTAATAATAATGAAGAGTCAAATGTAAATTGGAATGATTTGTGGACTGATTCACAAGTTCCCGAAGAGGAACCGGAAGAAGAGTCGGAACCGGAAGAAGAATCAGAACCGGAAGAAGAATCGGAACCGGATGAAGAAATAGAACCGGTGGGGGAAATAATAAAACGGTTAAGTAAAAGAAAATCCTCAACCAACCGACCAAAGTTAATTATGGTCAATGGTGTTTCCGCCAAGGAAGCAAAATATTGGGAGGATTACCAATTCTCCGATGAATCGGATTCCGACGAGAATTCCGATGATGTTATAGAAATTACCCCAACTGAATTTAAAAAGGCAAAAGAAAATAATAAGGGAAAGGGCATAAAAATAGAGAAATCTAATTCCAACCCCGATGAACTTTATATGTATCGTCAACCCCCGAAGTCCTTAAGTTGTAACAATGACCCAGGAACCTCTAAACCACCAGGTTTTTCTAAACCAATGTGGACAACGACGGCTCATATTAGGGGAACATTATATATCCCTAAAAACTTGGCAAAACGAACCAAAACCGAAGAAGAAGAAACGAGCGAGTCGGAATAAGATAGTTGTATTCGTGTGGTGTAATATATGTAATATAGTGTTCTTATGCTTTATGATATATGTAAAAATTGCTTGTATTAATAAGTATTTTTTTTATGAAACTAACTCTTGTCTATTTTACAGTTTAAAAACACAAAATGGATAGACAACCCAATATTTTAAGAGACCTATCCGGAGACATGATTGATGAAATCTTGTCTAGAGTCGGCCAGAATTCTTCGGCACAACTATTTAAGGCGAGATCAGTTTGTAAGACATTCGAAGAACGTTCCAAGAATGTCTTGGTTTATAAGAGACTTTCGTTTGAAAGATGGGGGATATCACATTGGGAAACCCATAAGTTACGATGTGTTTACTTTGACGCATATATTGCGGGGAACCCAAATGCTATTTTACGCAACGGGTTAAGAAATTATTTTGACTCAATATATCCGAATATTGGACTTCGTGATTTAGAAAAAGCGGCTAACATGCAACATAAAGAAGCATGTTATGCTTACGGATTAGTAATGTTCGCTTCTCACCAAAGTGAGAACAAGAACATCGGGCTACAACTATTAAACAAAATGTTTCCACAAGTGACGGAGTCGGTAATTGGGGTAAGAAATGAGGTTTTTAGATTATTACGGGACTGTTGGACATTACGTAACCCTCGTCCCTTTGATGACGTTACAACACGCTGTCTTATCAACGGCCATAACGGTTATGTTGCACAAGACCAAGGATGGGAAGTAGTCCTAGTAAAACCAGAATGCATGACTTGTTTCTGGACGTATGAATTACGTGTCTTTATTGCCTTTGCCGAACGACTTGTGTACTAGCTAGAATTGTCTTCACAACTATCTTGTATCAAAGTTATTGTGTGCTATATTTCATGCTTTATGTAAAATAAGCGGTATTGCAAGTTTGTAAAATATTGTATAAAAGTTTGAACGCGAAATATTATTACAATCAGTTTTTCATATAGAATTGTAGTAGTTGAATTGTATATTAGCTACTAAGTATGAACTTAACGGGTAGGTACTACCCGAATTTAAACTTATAAAATGCTAATATGAAGAAAAAGCTTTTATAAATGAGTTCATATTATGCTACGAAATACTATTAACTACTCTTAATATTCTGTATGATTAACTTGTTCCATTTAACTATTTTGAAGGAAATGGCACCGACTACTCGACACACCGTGAATATGAATGAAGAGGAATTCCGTACTTTTCTAGCTTCAAACATAGCCGCAGTACAGGCTGCGCTACATACCAACAATAACCTTGGATCTAGCAGTACAGGAAATCGTGTAGGATGCACCTACAAAGAATTCACTGCCTGCAAACCTTTGGAATTTGATGGAACCGAAGGACCGATCGGATTGAAACGGTAGACCGAGAAGGTTGAATCGGTGTTTGCCATAAGTAAGTGTACTGAAGAGGACAAAGTGAAGTACGCTACGCATACCTTCACAGGTTCTGCGTTAACATGGTGGAATACCTATCTAGAGCAAGTGGGACAAGATGATGCGTACGCACTACCGTGGTCAGCATTCAAGCACTTGATGAACGAGAAGTACCGTCCCAGAACCGAGGTCAATAAGCTCAAGACAGAACTTAGAGGGTTACGAACCCAAGGATTTGATATTACCACGTACGAAAGACGATTCACAGAATTGTGCCTATTGTGTCCGGGAGCATTCGAAGATGAGGAAGAGAAGATCGACGCGTTTGTGAAAGGATTACTGGAAAGAATCCAAGAAGATATAAGTTCACACGAGCCCGCCTCCATACAACAGGCATGTAGAATGGCTCACAAACTAGTGAACCAGATTGAAGAAAGAATTAAAGAACAGACTGCTGAAGAGGCCAATGTGAAGCAAGTCAAAAGAAAGTGGGAGGAAAACGGTGATAAGAATCACCAATACAACAACAACAGCAATTACAACAATAATCGCAACAATTATCCCAACAATCGCAACATCAATCGCAACTACAACAAACGGCCCAACAACAACAACAACAACAGCAACTACAACAATCATCCCAACAACAATAATAACCGCAACAACAACAACAATCAGAAGCAGCTATGCCAAAGGTGTGAAAAGAATCACTCGGGGTTCTGCACCAAATTTTGCAACAAGTGTAAAAGAAATGGTCATAGCGCGGCGAAGTGTGAGGTCTACGGACCAGGGGTTAATAGAACGAAAGGAACAAATGGTGTCGGAACGAGTAATGGCGGAGCAAGTAGTGTCGGAGCAAGTTATGCCAATGTAGTTTGTTATAAATGTGGAAAACCAGGCCACATTATTAGAAATTGCCCGAACCAGGAGAACACGAATGGACAAGGCCGTGGAAGAGTTTTCAATATTAATGCGGTAGAGGCACAGGAAGACCCGGAGCTTGTTACGGGTACGTTTCTTATTGACAATAAATCTGCTTACGTTTTATTTGATTCGGGTGCGGATAGAAGCTATATGAGTAGAGATTTTTGTGCTAAATTAAGTTGTCCATTGACGCCTTTGGATAGTAAATTTTTACTCGAATTAGCAAATGGTAAATTAATTTCAGCAGATAATATATGTCGGAATCGAGAAATTAAACTGGTTAGCGAAACATTTAAGATTGATTTGATACCAGTAGAGTTAGGGAGTTTTGATGTGATAATCGGTATGGACTGGTTAAAAGAAGTGAAAGCGGAGATCGTTTGTTACAAAAATGCAATTCGCATTATACGAGAAAAAGGAAAACCCTTAATGGTGTACGGAGAAAAGGGCAACACGAAGCTACATCTTATTAGTAATTTGAAGGCACAAAAACTAATAAGAAAAGGTTGCTATGCTGTTCTAGCACACGTCGAGAAAGTACAAACTGAAGAAAAGAGCATCAATGATGTTCCCATTGCAAAAGAATTTCCCGATGTATTTCCGAAAGAATTACCGGGATTACCCCCACATCGATCCGTTGAATTTCAAATAGATCTTGTACCAGGAGCTGCACCAATAGCTCGTGCTCCTTACAGACTCGCACCCAGCGAGATGAAAGAACTGCAAAGCCAATTACAAGAACTTTTAGAGCGTGGTTTCATTCGACCAAGCACATCACCGTGGGGAGCTCCTGTTTTGTTTGTCAAGAAGAAAGATGGTACATTCAGGTTGTGTATCGACTACCGAGAGTTGAACAAACTTACCATCAAGAACCGCTACCCACTACCGAGAATCGATGACTTATTTGATCAACTACAAGGCTCGTCTGTTTATTCAAAGATTGACTTACGTTCCGGGTATCATCAAATGCGGGTGAAAGAAGATGATATTCCAAAGACTGCTTTCAGAACACGTTACGGTCATTACGAGTTTATGGTCATGCCGTTTGGTTTAACTAATGCACCAGCTGTGTTCATGGACCTTATGAACCGAGTGTGTGGACCATACCTTGACAAGTTTGTCATTGTTTTCATTGATGACATACTTATTTACTCAAAAAATGACCAAGAACACGGTGAACATTTGAGAAAGGTGTTAGAAGTATTGAGGAAGGAAGAATTGTATGCTAAGTTTTCAAAGTGTGCATTTTGGTTGGAAGAAGTTCAATTCCTCGGTCACATAGTGAACAAAGAAGGTATTAAGGTGGATCCGGCAAAGATAGAAACTGTTGAAAAGTGGGAAACCCCGAAAACTCCGAAACACATACGCCAGTTTTTAGGACTAGCTGGTTACTACAGAAGGTTCATCCAAGACTTTTCCAGAATAGCAAAGCCCTTGACTGCATTAACGCATAAAGGGAAGAAATTTGAATGGAATGATGAACAAGAGAAAGCGTTTCAGTTATTGAAGAAAAAGCTAACTACGGCACCTATATTGTCATTGCCTGAAGGGAATGATGATTTTGTGATTTATTGTGATGCATCAAAGCAAGGTCTCGGTTGTGTATTAATGCAACGAACGAAGGTGATTGCTTATGCGTCTAGACAATTGAAGATTCACGAACAAAATTATACGACGCATGATTTGGAATTAGGCGCGGTTGTTTTTGCATTAAAGACTTGGAGGCACTACTTATATGGGGTCAAAAGTATTATATATACCGACCACAAAAGTCTTCAACACATATTTAATCAGAAACAACTGAATATGAGGCAGCGTAGGTGGATTGAATTATTGAATGATTACGACTTTGAGATTCGTTACCACCCGGGGAAGGCAAATGTGGTAGCCGATGCCTTGAGCAGGAAGGACAGAGAACCCATTCGAGTAAAATCTATGAATATAATGATTCATAATAACATTACTACTCAAATAAAGGAGGCGCAACAAGGAGTTTTAAAAGAGGGAAATTTAAAGGATGAAATACCCAAAGGATCGGAGAAGCATCTTAATATTCGGGAAGACGGAACCCGGTATAGGGCTGAAAGGATTTGGGTACCAAAATTTGGAGATATGAGAGAAATGGTACTTAGAGAAGCTCATAAAACCAGATACTCAATACATCCTGGAACGGGGAAGATGTACAAGGATCTCAAGAAACATTTTTGGTGGCCAGGTATGAAAGCCGATGTTGCTAAATACGTAGGAGAATGTTTGACGTGTTCTAAGGTCAAAGCTGAGCATCAGAAACCATCAGGTCTACTTCAACAACCCGAAATCCCGGAATGGAAATGGGAAAACATTACCATGGATTTCATCACTAAATTGCCAAGGACTGCAAGTGGTTTTGATACTATTTGGGTAATAGTTGATCGTCTCACCAAATCAGCACACTTCCTACCAATAAGAGAAGATGACAAGATGGAGAAGTTAGCACGACTGTATTTGAAGGAAGTCGTCTCCAGACATGGAATACCAATCTCTATTATCTCTGATAGGGATGGCAGATTTATTTCAAGATTCTGGCAGACATTACATCAAGCATTAGGAACTCGTCTAGACATGAGTACTGCCTATCATCCACAAACTGATGGGCAGAGCGAAAGGACGATACAAACTCTTGAAGACATGCTACGAGCATGTGTTATTGATTTCGGAAACAGTTGGGATCGACATCTACCGTTAGCAGAATTTTCCTACAACAACAGCTACCATTCAAGCATTGAGATGGCGCCGTTTGAAGCACTTTATGGTAGAAAGTGCAGGTCTCCGATTTGTTGGAGTGAAGTGGGGGATAGACAGATTACGGGTCCGGAGATTATACAAGAAACTACCGAGAAGATCATCCAAATTCAACAACGGTTGAAAACCGCCCAAAGTCGACAAAAGAGCTACGCTGACATTAAAAGAAAAGATATAGAATTTGAAATTGGAGAGATGGTCATGCTTAAAGTTGCACCTTGGAAAGGCGTTGTTCGATTTGGTAAACGAGGGAAATTAAATCCAAGGTATATTGGACCATTCAAGATTATTGATCGTGTCGGACCAGTAGCTTACCGACTAGAGTTACCTCAACAACTCGCGGCTGTACATAACACTTTCCACGTCTCGAATTTAAAGAAATGTTTTGCTAAAGAAGATCTCACTATTCCGTTAGATGAAATCCAAATCAACGAAAAACTTCAATTCATCGAAGAACCCGTCGAAATAATGGATCGTGAGGTTAAAAGACTTAAGCAAAACAAGATACCAATTGTTAAGGTTCGATGGAATGCTCGTAGAGGACCCGAGTTCACCTGGGAGCGTGAAGATCAGATGAAGAAGAAATACCCGCATCTATTTCCAGAAGATTCGTCAACACCTTCAACAGCTTAAAATTTCGGGACGAAATTTATTTAACGGGTAGGTACTGTAGTGACCCGAACTTTTCCATGTTTATATATATTAATTGAGATTGATATTTACATGATTAAATGTTTCCAACATGTTAAGCAATCAAACTTGTTAAGACTTGATTAATTGAAATATGTTTCATATAGACAATTGACCACCCAAGTTGACCGGTGATTCACGAACGTTAAAACTTGTAAAAAAACTATATGATGACATATATATGGTTATATATATAGTTAACATGATATTATGATAAGTAAACATATCATTAATTATATTAACAATGAACTACATATGTAAAAACAAGACTACTAACTTAATGATTTTGAAACGAGACATATATGTAACGTTTATCGTTGTAACGACATTTAATGTATATATATATCATATTAAGAGATATTCGTACATCATAATATCATGATAATATAATAATTTAAAATCTCTTTTGTTATTATAAACATTGGGTTAACAACATTTAACAAGATCGTTAACCTAAAGGTTTCAAAACAACACTTACATGTAACGACTAACGATGACTTAACGACTCAGTTAAAATGTATATACATGTAGTGTTTTAATATGTATTTATACACTTTTGAAAGACTTCAATACACTTATCAAAATACTTCTACTTAACAAAAATGCTTACAATTACATCCTCATTCAGTTTCATCAACAATTCTACTCGTATGCACCCGTATTCGTACTCGTACAATACACAGCTTTTAGATGTATGTACTATTGGTATATACACTCCAATGATCAGCTCTTAGCAGCCCATGTGAGTCACCTAACACATGTGGGAACCATCATTTGGCAACTAGCATGAAATATCTCATAAAATTACAAAAATATGAGTAATCATTCATGACTTATTTACATGAAAACAAAATTACATATCCTTTATATCTAATCCATACACCAACGACCAAAAACACCTACAAACACTTTCATTCTTCAATTTTCTTCATCTAATTGATCTCTCTCAAGTTCTATCTTCAAGTTCTAAGTGTTCTTCATAAATTCCAAAAGTTCTAGTTTCATAAAATCAAGAATACTTTCAAGTTTGCTAGCTCACTTCCAATCTTGTAAGGTGATCATCCAACCTCAAGAAATCTTTGTTTCTTACAGTAGGTTATCATTCTAATACAAGGTAATAATCATATTCAAACTTTGGTTCAATTTCTATAACTATAACAATCTTATTTCAAGTGATGATCTTACTTGAACTTGTTTTCTTGTCATGATTCTGCTTCAAGAACTTCGAGCCATCCAAGGATCCATTGAAGCTAGATCCATTTTTCTCTTTTCCAGTAGGTTTATCCAAGGAAATTAAGGTAGTAATGATGTTCATAACATCATTCGATTCATACATATAAAGCTATCTTATTCGAAGGTTTAAACTTGTAATCACTAGAACATAGTTTAGTTAATTCTAAACTTGTTCGCAAACAAAAGTTAATCCTTCTAACTTGACTTTTAAAATCAACTAAACACATGTTCTATATCTATATGATATGCTAACTTAATGATTTAAAACCTGGAAACACGAAAAACACCGTAAAACCGGATTTACGCCGTCGTAGTAACACCGCGGGCTGTTTTGGGTTAGTTAATTAAAAACTATGATAAACTTTGATTTAAAAGTTGTTATTCTGAGAAAATGATTTTTATGAACATGAAACTATATCCAAAAATTATGGTTAAACTCAAAGTGGAAGTATGTTTTCTAAAATGGTCATCTAGACGTCGTTCTTTCGACTGAAATGACTACCTTTACAAAAATGACTTGTAACTTATTTTTCCGACTAGAAACCTATACTTTTTTTGTTTAGATTCATAAAATAGAGTTCAATATGAAACCATAGCAATTTGATTCACTCAAAACGGATTTAAAATGAAGAAGTTATGGGTAAAACAAGATTGGATAATTTTTCTCATTTTAGCTACGTGAAAATTGGTAACAAATCTATTCCAACCATAACTTAATCAACTTGTATTATATATTATGTAATCTTGAGATACCATAGACACGTATACAATGTTTCGACCTATCATGTCGACACATCTATATATATTTCGGAACAACCATAGACACTCTATATGTGAATGTTGGAGTTAGCTATACAGGGTTGAGGTTGATTCCAAAATATATATAGTTTGAGTTGTGATCAATACTGAGATACGTATACACTGGGTCGTGGATTGATTCAAGATAATATTTATCGATTTATTTCTGTACATCTAACTGTGGACAACTAGTTGTAGGTTACTAACGAGGACAGCTGACTTAATAAACTTAAAACATCAAAATATATTAAAAGTGTTGTAAATATATTTTGAACATACTTTAATATATATGTATATATTGTTATAGGTTTGTGAATCAACAGTGGCCAAGTCTTACTTCCCGACGAAGTAAAAATCTGTGAAAGTGAGTTATAGTCCCACTTTTAAAATCTAATATTTTTGGGATGAGAATACATGCAGGTTTTATAAATGATTTACAAAATAGACACAAGTACGTGAAACTACATTCTATGGTTGAATTATCGAAATCGAATATGCCCCTTTTTATTAAGTCTGGTAATCTAAGAATTAGGGAACAGACACCCTAATTGACGCGAATCCTAAAGATAGATCTATTGGGCCTAACAAACCCCATCCAAAGTACCGGATGCTTTAGTACTTCGAAATTTATATCATATCCGAAGGGTGTCCCGGAATGATGGGGATATTCTTATATATGCATCTTGTTATTGTCGGTTACCAGGTGTTCACCATATGAATGATTTTTATCTCTATGTATGGGATGTGTATTGAAATATGAAATCTTGTGGTCTATTGTTACGATTTGATATATATAGGTTAAACCTATAACTCACCAACATTTTTGTTGACGTTTAAAGCATGTTTATTCTCAGGTGAATATTAAGAGCTTCCGCTGTTGCATACTAAAATAAGGACAAGATTTGGAGTCCATGTTTGTATGATATTGTGTAAAAACTGCATTCAAGAAACTGATTTCAATGTAACATATTTGTATTGTAAACCATTATGTAATGGTCGTGTGTAAACAGGATATTTTAGATTATCATTATTTGATAATCTACGTAAAGCTTTTTAAACCTTTATTTATGAAATAAAGGTTATGGTTTGTTTTAAAAATGAATGCAGTCTTTGAAAAACGTCTCATATAGAGGTCAAAACCTCGCAACGAAATCAATTAATATGGAACGTTTTTAATCAATAAGAACGGGACATTTCACATAACATATTAATTGTGATTTTATATATCTCTCGGGTATTACCTACCCGTTAAAAAAAATTTCTCAAATAATATTTTGAACAAGAATTTTCATTACAATCTTTATGAAAATATATGTGAGTATATTTTCTTCAGATGTAATACAGATTCAATGAGTTAATATCATACTAAGCTCCTTTGATTTTCGGCTTGAATTAGAAATGAATTTTCTCTAAAACATTAGAGATTTCATAATCTTTGCGGAGTATTTCACTAATGTAGTCAATACTTCAATATTTACAGGTATTTCCTTAGTGAATCATGCTGATGCTAATAGTACTCTTGCTAACTTCGCAAGGTACGAATGTTGTTTTCCAGTAAGTTTCGAGTGCATCGAAGATGAAAGTGTAAAATCAAACATGTTATTGAATGATACACTTGACTTATTATGAGACGGAATTCGTTGAATTGAAGCAGAGATTGTGGTTAACAATGATTAAATTGTTAATGAAGACTGTACATCATAGCATATTAGTAATATGAATTAACCGGATAGTTAAGTTCCATACATAATAGCTTAGTACAGAAAGATTTATTATGGTTAAAAAATTTTTTTTTTTTTATTTATTTATTTTTTTTTTATATATATATATATAGGATATACATATAAATTCTTTGGAGGAACTGAGTTAATACTTCATAACTCGTTGATACAATATACTTGTTATTAATTCGTAATGATTTCCACAGTGATTCTTGAACTGGCGAAGCTTGTGAGGTTGGAGGTGTTGACGATTCTCACGATGTTGACAGCATTTGACTGTGTTGGTGAGGCTATTGGTACTGCTGATGTTGTTGGTAAAACAAGTCTAGCTTGTACCTTACGCACTAGTCTTGTTAGGGTTTCGGTTCTTCTCTCTATCATCTCTGTCCACTCATCTAGTTTTTGATTAAGGCTGAGATAGATAATCTCTAAAACTTTAGAGATTACATAATCACCACAGAATGTTTCTCTGATGAAGTTATGAATCAATACTTCATCATTTGTTGTTGTTGGTACTCCTTGGTATCTTTGGTGCGTGTGACGTTGATATCCGATATATAGATTGGGATATTGAGGTGTGTGATGCGGATGTGATTGTTGGTGGTGGTAATGATCCTGTTGTTGATGGTGGTGCTGTTGATGCCGGTGATGCTTCTGGAGCTTATGGTTTTGAGGCTTGCGATGTGGATGTTACTGGTGGTACCGGTTATGCTGCTGGTGCTGCTGATGATGTTTGTAACCTCCGCACCGTATTTTCCAAAGCCACCACCCGAGCACGACGCTCGTTGACTTCTTCTATCACACCGGGGTGATTGTCGGTTCGGACGAGCGGATAAATATAATCTAAAATTTGGTGTAGTATATAATCGTGGCGAGATACTCTGGAAATGAGAGAGAAAATAGTTTCTCGAATAGGTTCGCCGGTAAGTGCTTCAGGTTCATTGCCAAGAGGGCAATTTGGTGGATGAAAGGGATCACCTTCTTCTTGTCGCCAATGATTGAGGAGACTACGAACCCATCCCCATTTCATCCAGAATAGATGATGGCTGATTGGTTGGTCCATTCCGGTCACACTGTTGTCAGAGCTCGAATGAAACTCCATATCGGAATAGCTGTCGTAATCTGAGGAGTTCGAACTGGTTGAGGGCTCCATCTCGTATGATCAAGGGAATGAATTTTTGATATGAAATAGATTATAGGAATTAGATTTAGTATTCTTCAATACATAATTTACATATGTATATATATTACCAAAATCCCATAAATTACGGAGGAATCTTTGAAAAATGTCAGTCAAAGTTCACAGTAACAGATATGTGAAGATAGGATTTCGTCTATACACTATTATGCAATAAATGCAGAAAAACGCGTCTAGACTTAAGAATGATAAGCAGGTAATTTCCTACAGATGATAAGAAGATAATTTTCGACACAATATGATAAGCAAAACTTTTGACATGCAGACACGGTCGAAGTCCAGACTCACTAATGCATCCTAACGACTTATCAGTTAGACAAACTAATGCAGACCTGGTTCGCTAAGACCACCGCTCTGATACCACATGAGACGACCCGACCCAATCCATAGGGACGAATACAATAACATATGATTACATCGCGAGGTACTTGACCTCTAAATGATACATTTTACAAACATTGCATTCATTTTTAAAAGACAATCTTTCATTACATCGAAAGTTGACATGTATGCATACCATTTCATAATATCCAAACTATAAATGACCTAATCTGTCATTTACTTAATAATAATCTTTAATGAACTTCAACGACTCGAATGCAACGTCTTTTGAAATATGTCATGAATGACTCCAAGTAATATCTTTAAAATGAGCTAATGCACAGCGGAAGATCTCTTTCAAACATGAGAATAAACATGCTTTCAAGTGTCAACCAAAAGGTTGGTGAGTTCATCAGTTTATAGTAATCATTTCATTTTCATCATTTTAATAGACCACAAGATTTCATATTTCCAATTCTCATAAATAAACGTCCCATGCATAGAGACAAAATATCATTCATATGGATTGAACACCTGGTAACCGACATTAACAATATGCATATAGAATATCTCCATCATTCCGGGATCCTCCATCGGACATGATATAAATTTCGAAGTACTAAAGCATCCGGTACTTTGGATGGGGCTTGTTGGGCCCGATAGATCTATCTTTAGAGTTCGCGTCAATTAGGGTGTCTGTTCCCTAATTCTTAGATTACCAGACTTAATAAAAAGGGCATATTCGATTAGATAATCCAACCATAGAATGTAGTTTCGATTACTTGTGTCTATTTCGTAAAACAGTTATAAAAGCAGCGCATGTATTCTCAGTCCCAAAAATATATATTGCAAAAGCATTTAAAAAGGGATTAATGAAACTCACACATATAAATATTGTAAAACAGTTAATAAAGCATTTGCATGTATTCTCAGCCCAAAAATGTAAAGAGTAAAAAGGGCAAATGAAACTCACCATACTGTATTTTGTAGTAAAAATACATATAACATCATTGAACAAGTGTAGGGTTGGCCTCGGATTCACGAACCTATATTAATTATATATATTTATATGACGGTCAATATTTGTCTAACAATTTAGGCCAAGTCATAGTGTACCACAATCCTAATGCTCGAGTCTGACTCAACAGTATAGTAACATGTTATATTACCCATGCTCAGTTAGGTCAAAAGTCAAAGGTTAAAGTAAAAACGAGGTCGCATGCAAAAATACAATAACTTATACAAAAAAAAGATTTTTCGGTCAAACATGACTAAACGACCACTTCAGCGATTTTTAGAAAAATTATCGGAACTCCGATTGATAAACGGTCCAAGGATAAAAGTTACACATTACCAAAAAGATTAAGCATAAATTTTACAGAAGTAAACTAAAACTAGACAACTCGTAGTTGCCAACGCGGTTTCGGCGTTTCAAAGTTAATTTTTCAGCTTTAATAAAATTTACAAAAGTGACCGAGTAGCCTACTTTGGAGATTTTTAGAAAATTCCTCGAAACTCGGATTGACAAACGGTCAAAGCCTTCAAATTCTCGTTACCACAAAGATATAACATGATTTTTGGTAAAAGTAAACATACATCAGGCCGACCATGACAACTGATACAAAACTGACATTTTTAATAAAAAGTTTCAGCTCTTTTTAGAATTTTAAAATGTGATCAAACAGTCAACATTGACGATTTTTAGAAAAATCGTCGAGACTCAAATTGACAAACGGCCAGAGTCGTTTGTTAGACCTTACAGCAAAGAATTCAGTGGTATTTTTGTTTTAATCTGAAACAACGCAGATCATCGAGAATTTCAGTTTCCGTATCGACGTTTCATCAAAATTTACAAAACTTCTTTTATCCATAACTTGACAACCGTTCAACGAAACGAGACGTGCTTTATATGAAAATTCATCTACTCGACGAGTAGAATCCAAATAACCACTTTTTATTACCCAGAAAATTAGTTCACTAATTATTAACAGCATTTTTAATTACGAAATTAATTGTTTAATTCATAACTTTCTAACCGTTCATCGAATTCATTCGATATCTAAATGAAAAGTTCTTAATTTTTCGCTAGCTTTCCAATGACATGCATATCTTATACCTTATTTCATCCCTAGTATAACAACCTTTAAGATTCAACATAACCTATCTAAGGGCAATATCAAATGTACAAATAAGCATAATCCTATTTTCTCGAGCACTAGTCAGGGATACACTATTAGTATGTAAAAATTAAATTAGGAGTACTCACGTATCAATATTGAGGTTCAATATTGGAGGAAAGGTACGTAGACGCAATGGAGATGACAAACACTAGTTTAACCTCACAAGCATACCCATGAACAATACCCATCACCTCCATAGCCATAACTCATAATTTCCTTAGCCCTATCCTACTCATAAAACTTGTCTTGAAATGACCCGCTCATGACCTCGTCGTAGTATTTTAGGTATAAATACTAATAATAACACTAATAATAATAATAATAATAATAATAATAATAATAATAATAATAATAATAATAATAATAATAAATATATTAATAATAATAATAATAATAATAATAATAATAATATAATTAATCTAAATGATACGTAGTATTATGAAGTGAATGAGAATGAACTTGTGCATTTATAGAAGTTTGCCATCTCATATTGCCTTACAGCTTGCATCCGTTGTTTTAATCTTGCCGACACCCTATTTTACATATTACGTATCACTTATAACTTTATATATATTTTATATATAATATATTTAATCTTTAGAATTAATTAAATATTATATTATATTTACGCTCATGATAAAAATATAATTTTTACAAAAATGACACGGTCGTGGTCTCACGACTCATGTACCACTTTCCGTTTTTCGGGCGCACTTTCGTACGTTTAGAAAACTAGCCCTTTATATTACGTGACGTGTACCTTTTACAAAAATTAGACTTACATAACAATAAATTACCTTTATAAAAATATAACTTATAAAGTTGAGCGTTGTGGTCATTTCCTTCTATAAATCCAAGTCTCGTTGTTTGTCAAAATATTTTATTTTAAATTAAACGTTTTGTGACATGTACCTTTATTAATAACTAGACTTAAATTAATTAAAAACTAACCCACTCGGAGTGTAACTTAATCTTTTGAGTGTTTTGGTCATTTACTTTTATAATTCATACCCTCGTTAGTTATCAAAGTATACTTAATAACATTAACTTAAACCAAAACGTCTTTTGAATAAATTAAAATATATTTATAATATATAGGTTTGAAATACTTTAATAAAATATTTAGATTTTAATTATATTTCAAAGTATATTTGAAGATCGTTTATAATATTATATCCTATAACGTTTATACTTTAAAAAAAAATATAATTTCCTTATGCGTCAACGTTTAGTTTGTTTTCCTTAAACTTTCTAAATAATATAACTATATTCCCAAAGTTTCACTTTCACTCTAAATAATAGGAAGGTTAACTAGTTAACGTTTATATAGAAAGTCGAACAGAAAACTCCACTAACATTTGGCTAGTTCTCGTTAATTGACACATTTGTCTTTACTTATAACTCACTTTACCATTTTTCGAATACGGTTAATAATAAGGGTTACCTAATTCAAAGTGGACCTCCTAACAGATACTCTTAATCATAATTCAATGTATCTGATAATTCAATCATTTGATATTATCTTTTAATCTCGTCGATAAACTTACATCGAACAAATATATTCATGTAAAGTATTATCTATTCAATACCTTAATAGTACTTCCAGGTTCATAAAATAGATCTCATAGCTTATAATCATATCCACTAATCCGTTCGATGTTTTATATAATATATCTCAATTTAATAATCACACATATGTATATGTATATATAATTGTTCGTGAATCGCTAGGCATGGTCAAAGGGTAATTGATTATATGAATATAGTTTTCAAAATTTCGAGACTCAACATTACATATTTTTGCTCATCGTGTCGGGAACATATAAAGATTAAAGTTTAAATTTGATCGGAAATTTCCGGGTCATCACATTGTTGAGCAACCTCCTAGCTCTAAGCTAGTTGATTGCAAATGGCTTTTCAAGAAGAAAACCGACATACATGGAAACTTGGATACATATAAAGCTAGACTTGTAGCAAAAGGTTTCACTCAAACTCAAGGGGTTGATTATGATGAAACTTTCTCGCCAGTGGCAATGCTAAAGTCTATTAGGATATTATTTGCCATTGCTGCTCACTACGACTATGAAATATGGCAAATGGATGTCAAAACTGCTTTCCTAAATGGATATCTTATGGAAGATGTCTATATGGTCCAGCCTGAAGGTTTTGTTGATCCAAAATATCCTAAAAGGGTATGCAAGTTAAAGAAGTCAATCTACGGATTGAAACAAGCATCTAGAATGTGGAATCATCGTTTTAATGAGGAAGCCGAGAAATTTGGCTTTATTAAAAATGGTGATGAAGCTTGTGTATATAAGAAAGCTAGTGGGAGCACTATCATATTCCTTGTACTATATGTGGATGATATATTATTATTTGGGAATGATATTACCACAATGCAAGGAGTCAAAACTTGGCTAAAGAGTTGCTTCTCCATTAAGGATCTTGGAGATGCACAATACATATTGGGGATAGGGATCTATAGGAATAGATCCAAGAGATTGATAGGTTTAAGTCAAAGTACATACATTGATAAAATCTTGAAAAGGTTCAAGATGGAAAACTCTAAGAAAGGTTTGGTACCTATTCAAAGAGGAACCAGTCTCAGTTCATCTCAATGTCCCACCACGAAAGATGAACAAGAGAAAATGAAGAAAGTCCCATACGCATCTGCTATTGGGTCTATCATGTATGCAATGATATGTACTAGACCGGATGTGTCATGCGCTCTAAGCTTGACAAGTAGATACCAGAACAACCCAGGAAACAGTCATTGGATTGCTGTTAAAAGTATATTGAAATACCTTAGGAGGACTAAGGATATGTTTCTAATATATGGGTCTGGTGAGGAGGAACTCGCTGTAAAAGGTTACGTGGATGCGAGTTTCCAAACTGATCGAGATGACTCTCGATCACAATCTGGTTATGTCTTCATGTTAAATGGTGGTGCGGTCTCTTGGAAGAGTTCGAAACAGGAGGTTGTTGCGTTATCCACTACAGAGTCGGAGTACATTGCCGCCTCACTGGCAGCTCAGGAAGCTGCATGGATGAAGAAATTCATCGACGACTTAGGAGTGGTCCCTTCCATTCAGGACCCTCTTGAGATCTTTTGTGACAACGAGGGTGCGATTGCTCAAATCAAGGAACCTCGTGCCCATCAAAAGACTCGTCACATTGAGCGGAGATTCAACTACATAAGGGATGAAGTTGAAAAAGGAAAGATATGTATTCGCAAAGTTCATACAGATCATAATGTTGCGGATCCACTCACGAAGCTTTTACATGGGCCAAAACATGAGGGACATGTTTGTGCATTAGGGCTTCGATATTCTAGTGATTGGATATGATCTATTTTATGTATTGTACCGGAACGAAATTATTCAAACTCATTAATATAATTATGGTATTAATTTAATTATGAGTCATGTTCCAATTTTGCATATTTTATCCATGAATAAACTATTATTCTAAATTCCGTAGTTGATCACATTTGTGGGAACAAGTGTGAGGTCTAGACTATTATGAACTTGGATTGGTTAACATTCAAATGGAGAATGTGGGGCAAGGTTGCAACCAAGGTTCATAGATATTTGTGGGACACAAATATTGGAGGACCCGCTCTCAAGATTTACTGTATGGAGCCTTTGTGGTTGATCACATGTAATCTTGAGTAAAGGAGAATATCATTGTATCCTCTGACCTGAGATACATATTGGGTTCAGATATTCACCGAATATCGTGCCTTGATTCTTTCCTTCGCTATTCTGAAAAGGTAGCTCATAAGGGAGGCTTCAGGTATGGTACAAAGTGTAGTGTCTAGGACGTATGTAGCCAAGATGGAATTTGTCCCTCTTATTCGTTGAGAGTCAGATGTCTAAGGCCTGATAAAGTTAAATCTATAAGAGAGTGATC